>NC_142171.1:13808923-14108923 GCF_029865625.1 Vigna umbellata | reverse complement strand
AAGTTTTGATCAATGGCAAAAAGCAAAAGATAAACACTTTCAATGAAATATATGTATGAATATGTTGTTGGGGGTCAATTTCATCTTATCCACTCTCATATATTTTAGGAATTCAACATTCAAATCATCATTGTTAATGCCACTCTCTAAAGTACCTTTCAAGAAGGCTTCTCCCTAATCACGAGTTCATACAATTCCTAGCATTCCTAATAATTAGTTCATAAGTACAAGAGCTTAACGACAATCAATATAATATTGGGAGAAATTCCCCGGATCTAGACTTCCCCGTACGCGCCCGTATCGATAAAACCAATAATCATGCATCGAATGAGTTAAACAATGCAAGCATTAAGCAAAGAGGAAAAACCCTAACTAATGATGAAAGAAAGCATAGATCTTAAATAAAATATGTAAAAACAAATTCCATATATGAGAGCTTCAAAAGATTACATTGATTCCCCAACAAACATACAGAGTTTAGTTCACCATATTCATGGTGAACCTAGATGAATAACAATGAAAGAATGAAAGATAAAACCCTAAAAAGGTGAAGAGGAAGCCTCAGCATCCAAAATCCTCCTTCAAAGGGGTGGAAGAGAGAGTGTTTTCTTCGTTCCAGCCAAAGATACCTAACCCTAGGAAACCCTAAAGCTTATATATTATTCGTAAATTACAGAAAATTAGGTCCAAGCCCATAAAAGTGTCGCTCAGCGGTAAAGTACCGCTCAGCGGTAAGTGCGTGAGTCGTTTCTTCCCCTCAGCGGCCATTTTGCCCCTCAGCGGACCTTCCGTAAGCTCCTGAGTGCCGCTCAGCGGTAAACTGCCGCTGAGCGGTGACTTCGGCTTCTCCTTTTGCACTTTTTGATGTCTTTTCTGATTTCATCTCTCTCCTTCTTCACTTCTTTCACTAAATTCACCTTAAAACCTGCACAAAAACACTGAAATCAAGCATAAACCTGTCCAGCTCTCTTATTTATGAAAATATGAAGAAAAGCATGATTTCAAGCTAGTTTCTAAGTGTAAAGGTTGCTTTTAGTGTCAATTTTAATCATGAAAATAACAGTTTTTCAACTGTTATCACAACCCCAAACTTAGAACTTTGCTTGTCCTCGAGCAAACAAGATGTAACTCACTCTTCAACCTATTCATATGATGGTTCACTCATTCAAAAATCCTCTTTTTAGATAAGTAAAAACTTCAATCAAACTTATGACCAAGAGTTCAATCAAGATGTGCACATGCTTTAGTGTTTCACAAAGTCAGTTAATACCCAACAAATGCTCTTTTTCATGAATGACCAATCAATTAAGCATGGATGTTCATGTGCTAATGGAATATTTCCTCACTAGGTAAAGTATTTCACTCAACACACAAGTGTATAAAAGGTGATCACTCATTCACTCTACTATCACAATGTCACATGAATCAACTTTGCCTTTCATTTTACCACAATCAAAAACATTCACAAGCATGCATCATCACAAGGACTTTTCAATGGCTTATAATGTGGCTGGGCTAACAAGAAAATTGGTTTTTCTGGATCGCAAAATCCTTGAATTAAGAGAATCATAACACACAATTATTCTTATTTTTCCCAACTTGCCTTTGCATTTGCATTGAGCTTTACTTCTTTTTCTTTTCTTTTCTTTTTCTTTGCCTATACTTCCTTTTTGGCTCTTAGCTCAATGCTTTTCCTTTTTCATGTTTTCCCAACAACCCCAAACTTCAACATTTAACAATACCACACAAGATCTTCTACTTAACTCAAGGTAAAGATTTTCAATCAAGGGTTTCAGTGTATGTTTAAGGCTAAGGGTTCAAAGGATAGAACAATAAGTGTTCTCTTTTAGTGGGCTAACTTTATGAATTTGGCCAATAAAAAGGGTTCCAACAAACGACCTTGATCATATGATGCAAAACAAGCAATTGATTCAATCATAGAAAACCTGGGCAAGGTCATTCATGCTTTCAGAGTAATAGCATTCAAACATAACAACTCTGGAGCTCAAAACCTCACATATAAGCTCATTCACATTTGACATACACATCCTGCTTAATCTCACAATCACAATCATAATATAATGCATTTGTTTACAAAGCTTGTGAATCACCTGTATAAACATTTTAATGTGCACATCATCTCAACATCAATCAATCAATAAGCATCATTCAGCATTACTTATCACACAATCACAGTTAACAACAAACCATCATAACAAACCAGGTGTTCAATAGAGTACATCAAACCCTAATCTAAAAACATACAATACTTACAGAGTACTGGGTTGCCTCTCAGTAAGCGCTTGTTTAACGTCACGAGCCTGACCCAAACTTTCAAGGATCAACCAACAACATCATTGTGGAAAATTGTTGCACCTCTCCCCCTAGATAGGGTTTGAGACGTTGACCATTCACCACCCAACTTCTCTGTGGATCATCAGCAGCTGGATTAAATATTTCAATTGCTCCATGCGGATGCACTTCTTTTATCACATATGGTCCTGACCATTTTGACTTCAGCTTCCCAGGAATTGAACAATAGTACCTGTTGTCCTGGATTGAAAACTCTATTCACCAACTTCCTGTCATGATAAAATTTAATTTTTTCTTTGTAAGCCTTGGATGAATCATATGCATGTAATCGCATTTCTTCAAGCTCCAAAATCTGCCGTCTGCGTGTGCATTGAGTTTCATAAGGATCAAAATTCAAGAATTTCAAAGCCCATAATGCTCTATGCTCCAATTCTACTGGCAAATGGCATGCTTTCCCATAGACTAATTGAAATGGTGATAATCCCATAGACGTCTTCATTGCTGTCCTATAAGCCCAAAGAGCATCATCCAATTTGAGAGACCAATCCTTTCTTGATGAAGTCACTGTTTTTTCCAGGATCCTTTTTATCTCCCTGTTAGACACCTCAGCTTGTCCATTAGTTTGTGGATGATAAGGTGCAGCTACCTTATGTTTTACTCCATAGTGTTTGAGTACTTTCTCTAGCTGATAATTGCAAAAATGAGATCCTCCATCACTGATCAACACTCTTGGAGTGCCGAAACGTGAGAATATCTACCTCTTCAAGAATTTAATTACCGTGCTAGCATCATTTTTAGGACAAGCTAATGCTTCCACCCATTTACTCACATAATCTACTGCTACCAGAATATATTCATTGTTGAAAGATGGAGGGAAGGGTCCAACAAAATCAATACCCCAACAATAAAAAACCTCAACCTCTAAAATACCTTGTAAAGGCATCTCATGACGTTTAGTGATTGTCCCTGCTCTTTGACATTTATCACAATTTCTAGCATGATTATGGGCATCTTTAAACAAAGTTGGCCAATAAAATCCTGATTGGAGAACTTTTGCTGCTGTTCTTTCTCCATTAAAATGTCCTCCATAAGGTGAATCATGACAATGCCAGAGAATTCCTTCTGCTTCTTCATTTGTAACACATCTCCTCAGAAGATTATCTGCTCCAATTTTGAACAAATAAGGATCATCCCAAACAAACTGCTTGGCATCATGCAAAAATTTCTTTCTTTGTTGCCAAGTTAAGTCTTCCGGCATGACCCTTGCAGCTTTGAAATTAGCCATATCAGCAAACCAGGGTCTCTGCTGAATATACATGAGTGATTCATCTGAAAAAGATTCCCAGATTTCAGACTCCTTGCTAGTTACCTCATTGTTGACTAACCGTGACAAATGATCAGCAATTAAGTTTTCACTTCCTTTCTTATCACGGATGTCTACATCAAATTCTTGCAATAGTAATACCCATCTAATCAGACGTGGCTTAGAATCTGGTTTTGTCAACAAATATTTGATAGCTGCATGCTCTGTATAGACAGTCACCTTGGACCCAATAAGATAAGGTCTAAATTTCTCTAGAGCATACACAATAGCAAGAAATTCTTTCTCTGTGGTAGCATAATTCAATTGAGCATCATTCAGCACCTTGCTAGCATAATAAATTGGATGAAACTTTTGTTCTTTCCGCTGGCCAAGGACAACTCCTATTGCATAATCACTTGCATCACACATTAATTCAAAATTTTGATTCCAATATGGCGCTACAATTACTGGAGCTGACACTAACTTCTTCTTCAATATATCAAAAGCTTTCAGACATTCTTCATTCATCACAAAAGGCGCATCCTTCATCAAAAGATTACTCAATGGTTTAGCAATTTTTGAGAAATCTTTGATGAATCTTCTATAAAACCCAGCATGACCAAGAAAACTTCTAATCCCCTTTACATTTGTTGGTGGAGGTAGTTTCTCAATGACTTCTACTTTAGCTTTGTCTACCTCAATTCCTTTAGCAGAAATTTTATGCCCCAATACAATTCCTTCAGTTACTATGAAATGACATTTCTCCCAATTAAGAACAAGATTTGTCTGAACACATCTTTTGAGGACAGTGTTCAAATTAGCCAAACATCTTTGGAAAGAATCTCCAAAAACTGAGAAATCATCCATGAATACTTCAATGCATTTTTCTAAGAGATCTGCAAAAATTGCCTGCATACACCTCTGAAACGTAGCTGGAGCATTACATAATCCAAAAGGCATCTTTCTATATGCAAAGATACCAAAAGGACAAGTAAAAGTCGTCTTCTCCTGGTCTTTTGGATCTACCACAATTTGATTGTATCCCGAATATCCATCTAGAAAACAATAGAAAGCCTGCCCTGATAACCTTTCTAACATCTGATCCATGAAAGGAAGAGGAAAATGATCTTTCCTAGTAGCTTTATTTAGCTTCCTGTAATCAATGCACATACGCCAGCCAATAACTGTCCGAGTAGGAATAAGTTCATTCTTATCATTATAAATTACTGTCATCCCACCTTTCTTTGGAACCACCTGTACTGGACTCACCCATTCACTGTCAGATATTGGATAGATGATACTAGTAGTTTCAACACTTCTTTTCTGACCACCTCCTTCATAATAGGATTTAACCTTCTCTGTGGTTGAGCACTTGGTTTATAATCTTCTTCCATAAAAATCTTGTGCATGCAATAAGTTGGGCTAATACCTTTGAGATCTGATATTGACCACCCAATTGCTTCTTTGTTGGCTTTCAAAATTTCTATCAACTGCTCTTCTTCTTGTAGAGATAAAGAGTTATTGAGGATGACTGGCTTTGTTCCATCTTCCTCTAGAAAAACATATTTAAGATGTGATGGCAATCTTTTTAATTATGGTGTTTGTGCTTTGACTGCTTCTTCCTTATCAATTATTTCGAATATTGGATCTTCCTCTGGACTCTTTTTCAATGTTTCCAAGTCCATCAGACATTCATCAATCAATTTCTCTTCTTCTTCATCTAAATCTTCACATGCATTAATGAGAGTTTTTTCCAATGGAGAAATATTTCGCACCATCCTTTCTTGCACCATACAAACTTCATCAAGTTCATCAAATTGAAAACATGCTTTGTCATCATTTGGATATGTCATGGCCTTGGATACGTCAAAAGTGACTTCTTCATCATCAACTCTCATTTTAAGCTTACCATTCTCTACATCAATCAAAACTCTAGCAGTCTTCATAAAAGGTCTCCCAAGAATAAGAGGAACATCACTATTCCCTTCCATCTCCATCACAATAAAATCCACTGGGAATACAAATTTGTCAACCTTTACTAGAACATCTTCAACCACTCCAGATGGATATTTAAGAGACTTGTCCGCCAATTGAAGAGCCATTCTGGTTGGTTTAATTTCCAACCCCTGAATTGTTCTGCACATGGATAGCGGCATTAGATTAATGCTAGCTCCCAAATCAATCAATGCTCTTCCAACTTTCACATCTCCTATGGTGCATGGAATAGTAAAGCTTCCTGGATCTTTAAGTTTAGGAGGTAGTTTCTGTATGATTGCACTGCAGTTACCCTGTACATTGATAGTTTCCTTTTCAATATACTTGTGTTTCTTTGTGAGGAGTTCGTTCAAAAACTTTGCATATGCTGGCATCTGTTGCAATGCTTCAAAGAATGGTATGGTGATCTCAAGCTTCTTAAACAACTCCATGAATCTTTCCAACTACTTTTCTTTCTCCTTCCTTGAATAACTCTTTGGATAAGGAAGTGGCTTTTCATACTCTTTTTCTTTTTGTCTCTCCTCTCTCTCTTCTTCTTTTTTCTTTTTCTCTCTCTCAACTCTTTCTTTCCACTCACATGTTTCTTTTTCACTCTCACTCTCATTTTCTTTCTCTTTTCTTTCTTGTTTTCTCTCTTCTAACACTCTACCACTTCTGGTCACAACAGTTTTACACTCCTTTCTGAGATTATCATGTTTCATCTTGTCAATTATTCTCTTAACATAAACCTCCATATTTTTAAATGCAGCATCCACATTTTGACAATAAGACGCATTTGTCTTCAAGAATCTTTGGAAAGTCTCTTCAAGTTTTGTTGTTTTCTCAATTGGAGTAGATTGCATTTGCCATTTTTGTTGTTGCAGTTGAACCATTGAGACCTGTTGTATTTCCTGTGTTATTTGAGAAAGCTTCATAATTACCTCTTCAAGCTGTTGAGATATAATTCTATTTTGAATAAGCAAAGCATCATTTTACTGTTTTCTGTTTTTACTGTTTACTGTATTTTCGTTTTCTGTATTTTCTGTATTTCTGTATTTTCGTTTTTACTGTTTGATAACAGTTGAAAAACTGTTATTTTCATGCTTAAAGTTGATACTAAAAGCAACCTTTAGACTTAGAAACTAGCTTGAAATCATGCCTTTTGTGTATATTTTCAGAAATAAGAGAGCTGGACAGGTTTATGCTTGATTTAAGTGTTTTTGTGCAGGTTTTGAGGTGAATTTGGTGAAAGAAGTGAAGAATAAGAGAGAGGACATTAGAAAAGACAAGAAAGAGTGCAAAAAGGAGAAGTCGAAGGCACCGCTCAGCGGCAAACTACCGCTGAGCGGCACTCAAGAGGTGGCGTTGGAACCGCTGAGGGGCAAATGGCCGCTGAGGGGAAGAAAGAAGACGCGTAACCACCGCTGAGCGGTAAATGGCGCTGAGCGGCACTTTTTGGGCTTGGACTTTTGTAATCTTTTGTAACTCTAGATTAGTATATAAGGGCTTGCACGTCCTTTAGTTAGGGATCTTTGGCAGAAACGAGGCAAACACTCTCTCTTTCACCCCTTTGAAGGAGGATCTTGGATGCTCAGGCTACCTCTTCCACTTTATTGGGTTTATTCTTTCATACTTTCATTGTTATTCATCTAGGTTCACCATGAATATGGTGAACTAAACCTTGTATGTTTGTTGGGGAATCAATGTAATCTCTTGAAGCTCTCATATATGGAATCTGTTGAGTACATCTTTGAATTAAGACATATGCTTTCTTTCATCATTAGTTAGGGTTTTTCCTCTTTGCTCAATGCTTGCATTGTTTAACTCATTCTAATGCATGATTATTGGTTTTGTCGATACGGACACGTACGGGGAAGTCTAGATCCGGGGAATTTCTCCCAATATTATACTGACAATATTCTATTGGTTGCCTTTAAGCTCCTGCACTCATGAACTAATCATTAGGAATGCTAGGAATTGTATGAACTATTTGATTAGGGAGAAGCCATCTAGAATGGTACATTAGAGAGTGGCATTAACAATGATGATTTGAATGTTGAATTCCTAAAATATATGAGAGTGGATGAGATGAAATTGACCCCCAACAACATATTCATTCATATATTCCATTGAAAGTGTTTATCTTTTGTCTTTGCCATTGATCAAAATTCATGCATACATGTTTATTTTCTGTCTTGCATTTTAAACTCAAATATTTCGTTTGTAAGTCTTAGTTAATCAAGAAACCACATAACTAAACTAGGCCGTGAGTCCTTTGGGAAGAACGATACTTGGTCTTACCAAGTTTTATTACTTGAACGATTCGGTCATACTTGCCGATTGTGAAACAAGTTTGTGACATCATATTTTGGTGCTTACAAATTTGTCCATCAAGTTTTTGGCGCCGCTGCCGGGGATTCATGGTTTAACTGGTTAATTTGTGTGATTATTGATTACCTTTGACTTTAATTTTGAATTTCTGTTTTTATTTTTTCTGTTTTTATTTTTTTATCTTTTTAGATTTGATTTTTATCTTTTAGGTTAGATTTTATTTTTATCTTTTTAGATTAGATTTTATTTTAATTTCGAATTTTTATTTTATTTTTCTGTTTTCTGTTTTTCTGTTTTCTGTTTTTTATTTTTCGGTTTTTATTTGATTTGATTTTATCTTTTTAGATTAGATTTTATTTTATTTTATTAGATTTTATTTTTTTATCTTTTTAGGTTAGATTTTATTTTATTTTATTAGATTTTATTTTTTTATCTTTTTAGGTTAGATTTTATTTTATTTTTATTCTATCTTTTAGGTTAGGTTAGATTTTATTTTATTTTATCTTTTAGATTAGATTTTATTTTTTAGATTAGGTTTTATTCTATTTTATTTGATTCTATCTTCTAAATCTTTTATCTTCTTATATCTTTTAAATCTTTAGTTTTTTCTCTATCTTTTTGTGCTAACAATTGTTTTTAGGGTTTAGTGCCTAATGTCTGCAGAATGCAATTTGGTCAAGAGTTTAACTATAGGGGCACTCAATTCTACCAAAGTAATCTCAACCAATGGTGGGAACCTCACTCAAGCATGGATCAAAGCCAATTTTGGCAAGCTGCTGGACAATTTGAGAACCAACCACAACAACAATGGCAGCAACAACCCTTTCTATCAGGAAGTTTGGATAGGTTGGAGGACACCCTTCAACGATTTTTGAAAAATTCCGACTCTACTCAGAAAAGCATTGAAGAATCATGTAAAAGAATGGAGATGCAACTTCGTCACATTAGTCAGATATTAAATGATGATGTTAATACTGATGTTAACCTTAAGGAGGAAGGGCAAGTCATTATCACTGAATGTGACAAGATTCTTGATGAGGAAAAATTAGAGGGAGATGAGGAAAGGGTAGAGAGAAAAGAGAAAGAAGAGTTGAGTGAGAAAGATAAAGATGAAGAAAAAGAAAAAGAATTGGTTGAGAGAGAAGAGAGAAAGAAAATTTGTTTGAAGATAAAGAAGTTGAGGAGAAAAAGAGAAAGGAAGAAAAAAATAAAAGAAGAGAAAAAGAGAAAATTTAGGGAGAGAAAAAGGAAGAAAAAGAAGATGAGAGGAAAGAAGAAGAAATCACATGAAAAATCACATCCTCATCTAAAGAAGAATCATAGGAAGGAAAAGAAATTTAAGTGCTTCATGGAAATCTTCAAGAAATTGGAGATTAAAGTTCCTATGATTGAGACACTGCAACAGGTTCCTGGTTTGATCAAATTTCTGAAGAAGTTCAGTAGGAAGAAGAAGAAAAAGAAGAAGGAACTTGAGCTTTACTGGGTCAAGCTAATGACATTAAAAGAGCGCTTGCTGGGAGGCAACCCAGTGAATTTAAAAACTTTTGATTTGGTTTTGTAATCTTTAATTTGTGAACATTATTTTTGTATTTATTTTGTTGGATTTAGCATCTACTGAAGGATGATAGGTGGTTAAGTATCTACTGAAGGATACTAAGTTTGTAACACCTACTGATGGGTGTTGGTGAGAAGATTTTGCACCTACTGATGGGTGCTGGTAAGTTTGAAACACCTACTGATGGGTGTTGGTAGATTTTGGGTCAGGCTCGTGACGTTAAACAAGCGCTACCTGGGAGGCAACCCAGTTGATTGATTGTTTTCTGTTTGTCTATTTTAGTTAGGGTTTGCATAAGCATTTTTAACATTGAATTGCAGGGAACCTATGAGGGGTATGCTAGGAAGGCACGTAGGTCAAGAAAAGAAGGAGAAGGGCACATCACGAAAGTGCCGCTGAGCGGCATTTACCGCTGAGCGGTACTAACGCAGATGGGCTTAAGTTCCCCTTAGCGGAACCCGAGCCCATTGGGGTATTTTTAAACCCTAAGCTGCGCGTTTTTACACTCTTTCAAGTTCTTCTCTGCATAAACACTTCCACACCTCTTCTTCTAGGTTTTCCACATCTTTCTACTCTTCCCTCTTTAGAAGATTTCTCTTCCACTCACTTTTATACTAGTGTGCCATCAAAGTTTGGGGTTGGAAGAGAGCATTCTAGTTTGGAAGCATTCTCATATCATCTAGCATCTCCACCCAAGTAAGTAAAATGCATTTTGTTCATTCTAGGGTTCTTGAATTTGAATGTGATTGTCAAAGCATGAATACTTAGGGGTTTTAGTTTCTATGCATGATTTGATGATATATTTGATGTTTGAACCGATTAAACTGCTTGATTATGAACTGGAAAACTGAAAATTGCATTTGGGTGGAGTTAGGACTGTTTTAAAAAGAGATTTGCAAAAATCTGCAGATCACCGCTGAGCGGCATTTACCGCTGAGCGGCACTCTGCCAGATTTGTTTTTTCTGGTTTATTGCGTGTTTGAATGTGGCACTGGTGGCGCTGAGGGGAAATTCTGGCCCTCAGCGGTGGTTTAGCTTCGAAAGGAGTTGTGTTCTGAGTTTACTAATGATTAACATCATGTTCTGTGGTTTTGGATTTGTGTTTGAATGCAGGAATGGCATCCTCTTCAGGAAAGAGATTGAAAACCATGGCAACCAAGAGGAAGGAAAAGGAACCAGAGCAGCCCCATAATGGCAGGTTCCTCTCTAGGAAACATGAGAAGCACTTTAGGGTGGTTCAGGACAGGAGACTTCTAATGGAGAGAAAGGTTGGAATGATACCTAACTTTGCTCCTCAATTTGGAGAGCAAGTGTTAGGGAATGATTGGGGGAAGCTAGCCACTTATCCATCACCTGCCAACATAGCTGTGGTGAAAGAATTCTACACCAATGCAAAGAAGATTGGTGATTATCCAGCTGAGAATTATTTGGGCTATGTTAGAGGCCATGCTATTAGATATGATCCTGACTCCATCAATAACTTTCTGGATACTGTGTGGGCTGGTGAGCAATGCCAGTTTGCTCTTAGCATGGAGGAAGGTGCTGACTTTGAGGATGTTGAGAGAGTATTGTGCATACCTGGAGGACACTTTCAAAGGAATAGATCTGGAGCAGTGGTTAACATTAGGAGGACAGACTTGACTCCTCTTGCAAAGTATTGGATGGCATTTTCTCATGCCAACATTCAGCCATGCTCACATGTGTCAGATATCACTCTCAGCAGGGCACTATTCATCTATTGTGCTATCAGAAACTTGAATGTTAATATTGGGCAGGTGATAGCTGATGAGATTAGTGTGTGTGCTAACACCTCAAACAACAAAGCACCACTAGGACATCCTTCTTTGATCACTCACCTTTGCAAGCTAGCTGGGGTGGATACTTCTGTTCCACCATTTGAGAGGCCAAGAAAAGCTATAGATGAGGCCTATTACAGACAGTACTGTGGAGGTGAGGAGGCAGCCCAGCCAGTTCCACCACGCCAGGCTCGTAGAGAGAGAAGGCCAGCACAGGGCAGGACTTCTGCTGATACTCATGAGGCAGAACCATTCCAGATGAGGGACATGTATATGTCTCTTATAGGTGCTCAGTTGCAGTCCATCCACAGAGGGCAGGTGGCCACGGCTGAGATGATAGTGGGGATGTATGATACCCCTCCAACACACAGGTGGACTATGGATGAATTCCATAATGTGGTAGCTTGGCCAGAAGAACCAGTATATGGAGGAGCTGGAGCAGCTGAAGCTTCAGCCAGAGATATGGAGGAAGATGAAGCAGAGGAGGAGGATGCATTTGATGAAGATGATGATGAAGAGGAAGAGGAAGATACAGAGAGCTCGGACTGATGAGGAGCTGAGATAGCATTTACTGATGAATGCTATCATATGATTATGCTTTTGTGGTTTAAGTTTTCTGAACTTATTTGTTTTTGTTTTTAGATTAGGGTTTGATGTACTCTATTGAACACCTGGTTTGTTATGATGGTTTGCTATTAACTGTGATTGTGTGATAAGTAATGCTTGATGATGCTTATTGATTGATTGATGTTGAGATGATGTGCACATTAAAATGCTTATACAGGTGATTCACAAGCTTTGTGAACAAATGCATAATATCATGATTGTGATTGTGAAATTAAGCAGGATGTGCATGTCAAATGTGAATGAGCTTATATGTGAGGTTTTGAGCTCCAGAGTTGTTATTGTTGAATGCTATTACTTTGAAAGCATGAATGACTTTGCCCAGGTTTTCTATGATTGAATCAATTGCTTGTTTTGCATCATATGATCAAAGGCCGTGTTTTTGAAACCCTTTTTATTGGCCAAATTCATAAAGTTAGCCTTCTAAAAGAGAACACGTTGTGTTCTATCCTTTGAACCCTTAGCCTTAAATATACACTGAACACCCTTGATTGAAAATCTTTACCTTGAGTTAAGTAGAAGATCTTGTGTGGTATTGTTAAATGTTCAAGTTTGGGGTTATTGGGGAAACATGAAAAAGGAAAAAGCATTGAGCTAACAGCTAAAAAGTAAGAATATGCAAAGAAAAGAAAAGAAAAAGAAGCAAAGCTCAATGCAAATGCAAAAGCAAAGGCAAAAGAAAGTTGGGAATGAATAAGAAGATTGTGTTGTTATGATTCTCTTAACTCAAGGATTTTGTGATCCAGAAAAACCAATTTTCTTGTTAGCCCAGCCACATTATAAGCCATTGAAAAGTCCTTGTGATGATGCATGCTTGTGAATGTATTTGATTGTGGTTAAATGAAAGGCAAAGTTGATTCATGTGACATTGTGATAGTGGAGTGAATGAGTGAAACACTTTACCTCTTATACACTTGTGTGTTGAGTGAAACACTTTACCTAGTGAGGAAAGATTCCATAAGCACATGAACATCCATGCTTAATTGATTGATCATTCATGAAAAATAGCATTTGTTGGAATTTAAATGACTTTGTGAACACTAAAGCATGTGCACATCTTGATTGAACTCTTGGTCTTAAGTTTGAGTGAAGTTATTACTTATCTTGAAAAGAGGATTTTGAATGAGTAAACCATCATATGAATTGGTTGGAGATGGAGTTACATTTTATTTGCTTGAGGACAAGCAAAGTTCTAAGTTTGGGGTTGTGATAACAGTTGAAAAACTGTTATTTTCATGCTTAAAGTTGATACTAAAAGCAACCTTTAGACTTAGAAACTAGCTTGAAATCATGCCTTTTGCGTATATTTTCAGAAATAAGAGAGCTGGACAGGTTTATGCTTGATTTAAGTGTTTTTGTGCAGGTTTTGAGGTGAATTTGGTGAAAGAAGTGAAGAATAAGAGAGAGGACATTAGAAAAGACAAGAAAGAGTGCAAAAAGGAGAAGTCGAAGGCACCGCTCAGCGGCAAACTACCGCTGAGCGGCACTCAAGAGGTGGCGTTGGAACCGCTGAGGGGCAAATGGCCGCTAAGGGGAAGAAAGAAGACGCGTAACCACCGCTGAGCGGTAAATGGCGCTGAGCGGCACTTTTTGGGCTTGGACTTTTGTAATCTTTTGTAACTCTAGATTAGTATATAAGGGCTTGCACGTCCTTTAGTTAGGGATCTTTGGCAGAAACGAGGCAAACACTCTCTCTTTCACCCCTTTGAAGGAGGATCTTGGATGCTCAGGCTACCTCTTCCACTTTATTGGGTTTATTCTTTCATACTTTCATTGTTATTCATCTAGGTTCACCATGAATATGGTGAACTAAACCTTGTATGTTTGTTGGGGAATCAATGTAATCTCTTGAAGCTCTCATATATGGAATCTGTTGAGTACATCTTTGAATTAAGACATATGCTTTCTTTCATCATTAGTTAGGGTTTTTCCTCTTTGCTCAATGCTTGCATTGTTTAACTCATTCTAATGCATGATTATTGGTTTTGTCGATACGGACACGTACGGGGAAGTCTAGATCCGGGGAATTTCTCCCAATATTATACTGACAATATTCTATTGGTTGCCTTTAAGCTCCTGCACTCATGAACTAATCATTAGGAATGCTAGGAATTGTATGAACTATTTGATTAGGGAGAAGCCATCTAGAATGGTACATTAGAGAGTGGCATTAACAATGATGATTTGAATGTTGAATTCTTAAAATATATGAGAGTGGATGAGATGAAATTGACCCCCAACAACATATTCATTCATATATTCCATTGAAAGTGTTTATCTTTTGTCTTTGCCATTGATCAAAATTCATGCATACATGTTTATTTTCTGTCTTGCATTTTAAACTCAAATATTTCGTTTGTAAGTCTTAGTTAATCAAGAAACCACATAACTAAACTAGGCCGTGAGTCCTTTGGGAAGAACGATACTTGGTCTTACCAAGTTTTATTACTTGAACGATTCGGTCATACTTGCCGATTGTGAAACAAGTTTGTGACATCATATTTTGGTGCTTACAAATTTGTCCATCACTGTTCCAGATCTGTTTTTTGTTGTTTCACGTTGCTGTATTTTCGTTTTAATTGTACCAATTTCGTTTTTACCGTTTTTAATTTTGTTTTACTGTTTTGAATTTTAATTCAGTCGTGTTTAAATTTTACCGCAACCAAACATCACAAACCCCCCCACTACATGTTGACCTGAGACTGAACCCAAATTGGTCCTTGAGAGACGACCTAGGAGTCACTTCCTAGCTTATACTGCATTAATTTTGCAATCAACTTTTGTGTGAGGTGCGACCCTCTCATCAAAATGGCGCCGTTGCCGGGGACCAATGGTTCGGTCTTAGGTTTTTGTTGTGTTTGTGTGTGTTGTGTTTTGTCTTGTGTTGTGATGTGATGTTTTGTGAGTGTGATGTTTTGTTTTGTGTGTGTTATTGTGTGTGCGTGTCGCATGTTTGATTGTGTTGAGTTTTGTTTGTTTCGTAATTTTTAGCATTTCCTTTCCACCTTCGCCCTTCTTTCACCATGTCTACCTATTTTGATTATGTGAATACTGCTTCTTTTGCTTGTGCCTCTAATTACGATTCTCCTTCTGCATGTTACTCTGATTGTAATTCTGCTGACTTTTATGCTGAGAGCAATATGACCCATCCTCCAACTTCTGAGAGCTCTCTTTGGGAGCCGGTTCCACCTAATGAGGATGGTGATCATTTAGTTCTCACCACTGGACTGATGAATTTGTTGCCCAAGTTTTATGGTCTTGCAGATGAATGCCCACATGAACATTTGGATAGGTTTTATCGAATATGCTTTTTAATGAAACTTCCAAATGTCCCGCACGATCTAGTTTTCTTAAGGGCATTCCCGCACTCATTAGAAAGAGCAGCAAAAGATTGGAAAGACTCTCTTCCTCCAGGATCCATTACCAGATGGGAAGATCTTGAGCATAAATTTCTAAGCAAATTCTCCCATGTGCAAGATGGATACGACAACGGTCTTGGATGGAATGACCCTACCTTGGGATGGTACAATGCTCCACAACATCAATATCAAGAACCACCATTCCAGAGTACTTTCATGCCTCCACTAGTCCAGCAATATCAGAGTCAACAATATGATGCTTCTGCCGAAATAGCTCCTCAGCCTTCTACTTCTGAGCCTACATTGTAGTAGTTGTTGGAGCAGTTGACCATGCAGAACCTGCAGTTTCAGCAAGAGACCAGAGCGTCCATTCAGAGCTTGAATGACCAGATAGGGCAGATGGCTACTCAATTAAATCAGGAACAGTCTCAAGATTCAGAGTTACCATTTCAGACTGTTCAGATTCCAGATGATGATGATAGTGGCATCAACATAGAAGATGGGGAGAAGAGTCATGAGCTTACTGTTGCACCACCTACTTTCCCATCGCCCTATGGCCCTACTCTTGCACCTGAGGAGACTGCTGAAGATCTTGAGGACCAGGCAGGTATAAGCAGTAATTTCGAATCAGGTAGACAATTTTCATCTTCCACCACTTTTCCAATCTTTAGGGAAGTGGAGGAAAACATACCTAAAATTGATTATTTTGTTGATGAATGTGTTATTCATGATTATGATGTTGATAGGTATGTTGATGATTATATTGTTGATGAGTATGTTTTTAATTCTCCCTCTCTGCATGATGAGAAACAATTTTTGCTATCACATCCGAATGTTTATTCTCCATGCACTGAACTTGAATATGAGTTTGTGGTTGATATTGTTTCTAAATTTGAAACTGATTCATGTTCTGAGAGTATATATGGGGTTCAGCCTGTTACACTGGGATTGGGTGTTATACCCCTGCTTGTCATTTCTTTGGAGCCACATTGCACTAACCCTATTGCAGGAGGTACACAAGAATTTGACCAACATGCACCCACAGTGGAAAACAAAGGTGCTAACACTCACAAAAGCTTCAAGATCAATAGGCACCAGCTGAACCCACTCATCAACAATCACTTCTTCTTAGATCCAGCTGTGGAAGACATTTCCCTGCTTGATCAAATATGGAGGATGAAGCAATTCTTCCTCAAAACTTCCTTGTTGGATCCAGTGGTGGAAAATATCTCCCTGCAAGTCCAAAATTGGCAACTGCCACCATGATCAGGGGAGTTTTCTTTTTTCCCTTCTCCCCCTTTCCTCACTTTTATTGCACTTGTCTACATCTTTTGATTGTTCTGATTTCTGACCTTATACTTATGACACATTGAGGACACTGTGTAGTTTAAGTGTGGTCTATTGGGGGAGATTTTTATTTTTCTTTGTTAGTTTTTGCTTTCTTGGTTAAATTTTTTCTTCTCTAGGTTATTTTTGTCGTGTCTTATGTACAGTTTTGCATGTTTCTCTTGCTTGCTAGATTTTGTTTAAGTTGTAGACTTGTCTTTCACTTCACTTGATTGATACTTATTGGTTTGAAATCCCTTGCTTTTCTTTGCTTGGGAAGATGATTATGATGTTTGAGAGGTTGAATTGATTGTGACAATTACCCTGTGTGAGATTTGAGCCACTTTATGTTCTTTCTTGTGTGTGATATGTCTCTTGATTGCTTGCGCATATGCCTTGGCTTGACTCTTGTTGATAATTCTTGATTGATATGCATGTTTGGAAGTGATAAAGGCAGTTTTGTTCTTGAGCCTCTCTAACCAAATGAGCCTACCTTGTTCTAAACCTTTGATAACCCCCCTTGAGCCTATACTTTTCCCCTGTTCTTTGTTTTCAAGCTCATTAATCACCCTTAAGTGAAAAACCATGACAACCTTAACCTTAGGGAATTTTGGAGCTTTGGAAGTGTTTTGGGAACAAGTGTGGTCTCCTGAGGGTTTCTGATGAATTGGCTGGTTGGTTCCTCATCTTGTTTTGTGTTCAGAAATATGATTTATATCTTGTCTCTGACAGTTGTGTGCTAAAGAGAGAAAAGAAAAGAGACAAATAAAAAATAAAAATAAAAATAAAAAAAAATGAAAAATGAAAAAAAAAATTTGTGAATAATGGAGTCAAGAAGAGGATTGAATTAGAGGGTTGGGTGTAATTTGATTGTATTTTCACTTGTTCCCCATTGCTCCTCTATTTCTTTTGGTTTGTAGCTTTTTATCCATATTTTATCCTCCCTTGTCCTTGGCCCCATTACATCCATAAAAGACCTTTTGATTTAACATGCATATGTTTTGAGTGTTGATATTAGAGATTTGCCAAGTCTGTTGTTGCTTGCTTTCTTGAGTGCATTGCGTTGACATTTCTTACCTTAAACACTTGAGAGATACAGTGATAGTGCATCTGTGAGGTTCTGTTACTTTTGATTCACCTCTTGAACTGATTGATTATTTTGCCATGCTTGGAAGTGCTTGGATAATTTCATGAGTATCTGTTTTCTTTGATTTTGTGTTGGATATTGTCTACTTCCTTTCTTGGTCCAAATTCCTGGAGAACTGTGTAATTCTGTTTCTGTCCTTGTTAGTCTTTGTTTTCTGTGTGCTGAGTTTATGTCACTTCCCAGATGTTCTTTGAACTATTCCTTGATTTTCGTCTTGGTTTTGCCCAGGGGTGCAAAAGACTAAGTGTGGTCTATTTTGATGAATCAATATTTTATTGATTTCACTTAGTTTATTGTACCGGATTTAATCAAGGAATTGTGCTTGAATGTACAGTATTATCCTATTTTTCCTAATTGTGCTAAATTTGATCGGAAATTCTTATTTTAACTAATTTGAATTATCTGAGCTAATTATTTTACAAGGAAAATTTGGAGATACAATTTGGGACATTTGAAGGTTAAATGAGAAATGGCAATTGAGCCCAATGCATCTCAGTCATTTCAATTTTCGCACAGTGCTGCGTGAATGTTGTGTCAACTGGTGTGTCCTCGTTTGAGTTCAATTCTTATCCGTTTTCCATGCAATTTTTTTTCATAGTTTCGTATAGATGTCTATTTTCATGTATAGTTTTTACTTTGTTCAAATTAGTTCTGCACTGTTCCCAGTAATTGTTTTACTCCCCTATGTCAATCCAGTGATTATTGTTTGAGTGTTCTAATATGTTTGCATTGTTTGCTTGCTGTTTAGTACTTGTGGTGGCTGGAATTTATCATTGGACAATGCATCTCATGGCCACAAAAAGAAATTAAATGTGGTTCTAGACTCTTAATTGGTTGCAAGGAGGTGCCACGGCCTTGGTCCAGCTTGCTGCATCCAGTATGCACACGTTCACATGGGATTGCAAAATGCCAAGGTGAATTTTATAGAGTTAGTGAAAGTGGTGTCACGGCACATTCATTGTGGCAGCAAACATCACATGTTTTGGATGGAATCAAAGTGGGAGCCGCGCCACCTAGGATTGGAGAATTTTTCTTTGGCTTAGGAGAATGTAGTAAACCGTGAAGGATAATGAAGGGGACCACATTAATTTCACGGTGCAGCCAAGTCTTGAAGGAAGATCCCCTTGGTGCAGCACGTTATTTAATTGGAAAAGCTTATTTTAAAATCAAAAAAATGGTGCTGGATGGGATTAGAAAGGAGGTGTACGCTGCTGAAGAAAAAGCACGTCATGGCCCACAAATGGAAAGAGTTTTCGGTTCTTTATTGCTTTCGAGAAGGAACGTCCAGAAGGTGTTTTGAGAGGTGCAGCTGCCCACACTTGGCACGCACAAAGTTCATGATCCAGCAGTGAAGAAGAGGCTCTCGGTCCAGCACACATCTAGCAAGGAGGGGAGACTTCACACTCCCTGCTATCTACACGCAGACCACATCCTTGTCTTGAAATATCTTGAATTTTAAGAAAATGGAGGGGACCACGTTGCAACAACTGCAGCTCACTTTTTGTCACGGCTTTCATGGTTTTTCTCCATGAGAATTAATTTTCTTGGCACTAGGTGCAACCTACACAACAGTTTGGAAGTGAAGCACATCACCGTTCAGCAGTGCAGCCACCACCAAAAGAAAGCAGCGTTGGAGGGTGTATGAAGAAGCCACATGAGAAGCTTGGGGGCTGCAAAATGAAGAGACATTCACGGTCCAGCAAGAAATAACATCCAGCAGTAGTAGCTTGGTTCAGCAAGAAGTCCAGCCATTTTCGTCCAACACCAGAAAGCTCCAATGGAGAAGCAGCTCATGGAAGATTCACGTCCAGCTGAGATGGAAGAGAAGCTTCACGGGTCACGGCTGGCAGCAGATGCAGCAGTCTCGGTTGGAAAGAAGCAAGCAAAGAGGCAGCATGCGGAAGTGTACTGAGGGCCCCACTTTGTTTATTTGGCAATGGGAATGTTTTTGTCTTCTTCCTTTTTAAAATGATGCACGTAGAAAGTGGACTGCAACCTTCCCTTAATTGGATAAAAGTGGAGAACCCCCTCATTCATTATTGTCACCGTCCAGTATGGAAGAAATACTTTAAAAAAAGAAAAAAATTAAGTATGGGCTGCAACCAAGAGGAGATAAAAGGGGAGAGAGCCGTGGAGTTTGAGTGAGGTTCCAGTAGTAGTGTAGACCAGAGAATGTAGTAGTAGTAGTGTAGAATAGGAGTAGGGAGTTACAGCTTAGGAGTCTCTCTTCCAGGAGCTCCAAAGGCCAGCAGTTTTAGTCTTGTTCCCAATAGCAGCAGATTAGTTATCTCTAGTTGTGTAGCTCCAGCATAGTAGTGTACTGTAGAGAGAGTATGAGTAGAGGCTGTGGACAGAGGACTGGAACGTGAAGTTCAGAGAATGGAAGGCTACGGTTGAGGCAAAGTGGTGTGCATGTTTCAATTTTATTTTCTTAATTGCTGTACTAAATTCATGAACAATTTAAATTCCAAGTTTGGTTTAATTTTCTGTTATTGAAATTCCAGATCTGCTTACTGTTTTTATTTTGTTGCTGTAATTTAATTTCTGCTGTATTTTAATTTCTGTTGTCGTTTGTCTGCAATATAATTTCTACTATTGTTTTCACTGTGTTGTTGATTATTTCACTTTAAATCATTCACTATAATTTTGTTCTCTGTATTTTGCTGTTGTAATGTTGATTATGTTTTCATATTTGAAATTTACTGTTTTCTGTTTTTACTGTTTACTGTATTTTCGTTTTCTGTATTTTCTGTATTTCTGTATTTTCGTTTTTACTGTTCCAGATCTGTTTTTTGCTGTTTCACGTTGCTGTATTTTCGTTTTAATTGTACCAATTTCGTTTTTACCGTTTTTAATTTTGTTTTACTGTTTTGAATTTTAATTCAGTCGTGTTTAAATTTTACCGCAACCAAACATCACAAACCCCCCCACTACGTGTTGACCTGAGACTGAACCCAAATTGGTCCTTGAGAGACGACCTAGGAGTCACTTCCTAGCTTATACTGCATTAATTTTGCAATCAACTTTTGTGTGAGGTGCGACCCTCTCAACAAGAAGATAAAAACAGAAAACAGAAAAATACAAATAAAAACAGAAAATAAAATAAAATAAAATAAAATAAAATAAAAACCGAAAAAATAAAAACAGAAAATAAAAACAGAAATTCAAAATTAAAGTCAAAGATAATCAATAATCACACAAATTAACCAGTTAAACCAGAGTCCCCGGCAACGGCGCCAAAAACTTGATGGACAAATTTATGAACACCAAAATATGATGTCACAAACTTGTTTTTCAATCGGCAAGTATGACCGAATCGTTCAAGTAATAAACTTGGTAAGACCAAGTATCGTTCTTCCCAAAGGACTCACGGCCTAGTTTAGTTGTGTGGTTTATTGATTAGCTAAGACTTAAAGACGAAATATTTGGATTTTTATATGCAAAAGACGAAAATTAAATATGTATGCATGAAGTTTTGATCAATGGCAAAAAGCAAAGGATAAACACTTTCAATGAAATATATGTATGAATATGTTGTTGGGGATCAATTTCATCTTATCCACTCTCATATATTTTAGGAATTCAACATTCAAATCATCATTGTTAATGCCACTCTCTAAAGTACCTTTCAAGAAGGCTTCTCCCTAATTACGAGTTCATACAATTCCTAGCATTCCTAATAATTAGTTCATAAGTGCAGGAGCTTATCGACAACCAATATAATATTGGGAGAAATTCCCCGGATCTAGACTTCCCCGTACGTGCCCGTATCGACAAAACCAATAATCATGCATCGAATGAGTTAAACAACGCAATCATTAAGCAAAGAGGAAAAACCCTAACTAATGATGAAAGAAAGCATAGATCTTAAATAAAAGATGTAAAAACAAATTCCATATATGAGAGCTTCAAAAGATTACATTGATTCCCCAACAAACATACAGAGTTTAGTTCACCATATTCATGGTGAACCTAGATGAATAACAATGAAAGAATGAAAGATAAAACCCTAAAAAGGTGAAGAGGAAGCCTTAGCATCCAAGATCCTCCTTCAAAGGGGTGGAAGAGAGAGTGTTTGCTTCGTTCCAGCCAAAGATACCTAACCCTAGGAAACCCTAAAGCTTATATATTATTCATAAATTACAGAAAATTAGGTCCAAGCCCATAAAAGTGTCGCTCAACGGTAAAGTACCGCTCAGCGGTAAGTGCGTGAGTCGTTTCTTCCCCTCAGCGGGCATTTTGCCCCTCAGCGGACCTCCCGTAAGCTCCTGAGTGCCGCTCAGCGGTAAACTGCCGCTGAGCGGTGACTTCGGCTTCTCCTTTTGCACTTTTTGGTGTCTTTTCTGATTTCATCTCTCTCCTTCTTCACTTCTTTCACTAAATTCACCTTAAAACCTGCACAAAAACACTAAAATCAAGCATAAACCTGTCCAGCTCTCGTATTTATGAAAATATGAAGAAAAGCATGATTTCAAGCTAGTTTCTAAGTGTAAAGGTTGCTTTTAGTGTCAATTTTAAGCATGAAAATAACAGTTTTTCAACTGTTATCAGTGTGGCTAACTTGGCCTAATTCCTTAGCACTTTGAGATAGAGAATTCATTGTTAATCTAACTGTTTGTGATTGTTCATTGTGCAGGGAAAAGGAGTTTGAGTGATCAAACTAGAGCAATTGTGATTATTTTCATTTTAATTTGCTCTTGCATTCATTTTAGATTATAAACTGCTTGCTGAAATCATTGAGATATTAAATGTTCTGAATGTGATTACTGATTTCATAGTTTGATTACAATTGTTAAAATCTGTTTAGTCCTGATTAGCACCATCACTCTTTCTTTGTTGAGATCTTTTTTCCAAATGCATATAGAAAATATTTTCCTAGTATTAATCACATGCAGATTTCAGTTTTGTTCAGATTGATTGATTGCATACCCTTGCATGCCACCTAGTTAGTTGTTCATGGACTGATTTATGCATGAGTTGATTTGCTTGGAGTAATTAGGCTTGTGCATGAACTTGTTTTAACTGCCAAAGCATCATTCAATTTTAAGAAGTGACTAAAGCACTTAATTTCCAATTCTGACGTTGTGGTTGAATTAAGCACATAATTCTTTTTACCCATTGGATTGATCAGATTTTAAATTAGAATTGAATGGTTGTTTAAATCAGTTTCTGTGAGCAGATCTGAACTGAATCAGTGCAGGGAGAAAGTGTAGAATAGGTTTGTTGTTGTGTGTAGAGTTGATAAATATTTGGAGTCAAGAATTTTAAGCAGTAACAGAATTAATTAGGGAAGTTGCTTAACTTTCTTACCTTTGGATTGCTTAAATGTTTCTGTCTTAGTTGGGAATTGATAGCATTGATGGTTGCTCTGCTGAATTGAGTGTGAATATTTGATTGCAGTTTGTCATTTGAGAGCAAAAGAAATTTATATAGCTGCATCAAGTGCACGAGACTAGGAAAAAAGGGAATAATCTTTTATATTGTGTGAAGTTAAAATCCTCTTGATATTTGTGTGTAGATAAGGTACATTGATTCCAATTGTGATTTATGATGGTAGGATTATACTGGCCAGGAGATTTAAAAGCATTGATTCCAGAAGCTGTCAAGAAGCAACAAAGTTGAGCAAAATTTTAGTTGGACCAGGCTAGAAGCTGTCTTTTGAACTAAAGGAGTGGTGAATCAGATCCAAAGAGAGTGGAATCCAGAAGCTAGAAAAGGGTTAAAGCTGCCAGAAACAACAACATCAGTGTACGTGTTTTTAGCACAAGGACTTGACATTAAAAGTGGACTGTAGCTGAACCAGGACCAGACCGTGGCAGCGTGCATGTTTTGTATTTTTGTTGTTCCATTTGATGTGTAATAGGCTGATAGGCTAGCTTTCTTTTAGTTTCATTTTTGTTGTAAAAGGCCTTTAAAAAGTCCAAGTATTTGGAAGAGTCCTTGGTGCTCTTTCAAACTCTTGGCAACTTTACTTGCTTTACTTTTAGCATAGCTAGACAGGTGAGTGTGTCTTGTTAGCCAAAGCTACAAGCCTCACCATAGGAGTAGACTTTAATATTGATTTGCTTTGTTTTTCACGTTTAGGGGTGACTTAGGCTAAAAGGGATTAAACTCTAGGCCTTGTCACAATAGAGTCCGAAAATTAGGAGTCTATTTTTGTTTGTTTGTGATTGTTTGTGAGTTGTGTACTTTGTTTCTAAAGGTGATTTTAGTTTAAAGGGTAAGTAGTTAGTAACATAAGCATTTCTGGCAAGGAAAGATTTGGTACTTAAGCAGTCTTTATGACTCACCTCTCTTACTTGGGACTTGTCTAAGTGGAAGCTCTGAACCCTTTAGATTAAGAAAACTTTTAAAAACAAAGATGTCTTGTTATAGTTCATATAGGTCTTCTAGGTTAGATAATGTTGATGAAATGTTTAAACAAGTTAGGAATCTTCATCCTTTGGTAAAGACATAGGTGCATTAACATACCTAGCTTGGGAAAAAGAAATTGATAAAATAAATCCTTGGTTTTATGGAGAGAGTGAATATTATGTCCTTAGCATATATCTCTCTAAGTTAGAAGAGCATGCAAGTGAGTGGTGGAATGAAAGACAATATCATGTTAGGAAAGGTAGAAAGTCTTCCATACGTGATTGGCATGATTTAAAAGCTTGCATGAGAAGAAAGTTTGTGCCTTCAAGTATTAAAAGAAACTTGGAACTAATTAGGGATTGCATTGATGATGGAAAATTATTTCTTGAGAGTTTAAATGATCATGGGTTTCTTCGTAGAGAACTAGAATTTGGGACAAGACTTAAAGAGATCAAGGATAAGAAAAGAAAAAGAGAGATTGAGAGAAAAGAAAAGGAAGAAAGGAAAGAAGAAGAGAAGAGAGAGAGAAGAAAACGAGAAAAGAGAAGAGAGAAGAAGAGAGGAATTAAGAAGAGAAGAAGAGAGAAGAAGAAAAGAAGAAAAGAAGAAAAGGAAGAAAGAGAAGAAGAAAAGGAAGATAGAGAAGAAGATAAAAGAAAAGAAGAAGAGAGAAAAGAAAGAGAGAAAAGAAGAAGAAAAGAGAGAAAGGCAAGAAAGAGAGAAGAAAGAAAAGGAGAAATTGTTACTGATGACCAATCCTATTCTTTCAAAGACCATGGAACCTAAAAGGGAAGGTTTCCAAATCTTTACTTCTTTTCCAATAATTGATTATTTTTCAATTTTTAACTTCTCTTTCAAACAAATTGTCATCTCATATTCTATGCAAACTTTTTCAAAATATGACAATTCAAATCTTGAATTATTCTTATCTTTTAGGAAAGAAATAACTCAAGATAAAAGTGAATTTGGACTTCTAGAATTTCCAAAAGTGATAAAACAAAATATTAGAAGTCCTTATTTCCTTGTTTTTATAGAAAAATTCTTTCTTAGATTGATATTAATTGAAAATATATTTGATGTTTATTGTATATTTGTGTTTGATCCAGGAGGAAGAAAAAGTTGATACAAAAGAATAAGGCCATTCCAAGATGGCCATGCTCCCAAAGATTGTGTGGAGCTTCTTCATAAGTGATAACAGTTGAAAAACTGTTATTTTCATGCTTAAAGTTGATACTAAAAGCAACCTTTAGACTTAGAAACTAGCTTGAAATCATGCCTTTTGTTTATATTTTCAGAAATAAGAGAGCTGGACAGGTTTATGCTTGATTTAAGTGTTCTTGTGCAGGTTTTGAGGTGAATTTGGTGAAAGAAGTGAAGAATAAGAGAGAGGACATTAGAAAAGACAAGAAAGAGTGCAAAAAGGAGAAGTCGAAGGCACCGCTCAGCGGCAAACTACCGCTGAGCGGCACTCAAGAGGTGACGATGGAACCGCTGAGGGGCAAAATGGCCGCTGAGGGGAAGAAAGAAGACGCGCAATCACCGCTGAGCGGTAAATACCGCTGAGCGGCACTTTTTGGGCTTGGACTTTTGTAATCTTTTGTAACTCTAGATTAGTATTTAAGGGCTTGCACGTCCTTTAGTTAGTATCTTTGGCAGAAACGAGGCAAACACTCTCTCTTTCACCCCTTTGAAGGAGGATCTTGGATGCTCAGGCTACCTCTTCCACTTTATTCGGTTTATTCTTTCATACTTTCATTGTAATTCATCTAGGTTCACCATGAATATGGTGAACTAAACCTTGTATGTTTGTTGGGGAATCAAAGTAATCTCTTGAAGCTCTCATATATGGATTTGTTGAGTACATCTTTGAATTAAGACATATGCTTTCTTTCATCATTAGTTAGGGTTTTTCCTCTTTGCTCAATGCTTGCATTGTTTAACTCATTCTAATGCATGATTATTGGTTTTGTTGATACGGACACGTACGGGGAAATCTAGATCCGGGGAATTTCTCCCAATATTATACTGACAATATTATATTGGTTGCTTTAAGCTCCTGCGCAAAATAAACTAATCATTAGGAATGCTAGGAATTGTATGAACTATTTGATTAGGGAGAAGCCATCTAGAATGGTATTTTAGAGAGTGGCATTAACAATGATGATTTGAATGTTGAATTCCTAAAATATATGAGAGTGGATGAGATGAAATTGACCCCCAACAACATATTCATTCATATATTTCCTTGAAAGTGTTTATCTTTTGTCTTTGTCATTGATCAATTCATGCATACATATTTAATTTTCGTCTTTGCATATTAAACTTCAATTATTGTGTTCTTAAGTCTTAGCTAATCAACAAATCACATAACTAAACTAGGCCGTGAGTCCTTTGGGAGAACGATACTTGGTCTTACCAAGTTTATTACTTGAAACGATTCGGTCATACTTGCCGATTGTGAAACAAGTTTGTGACATCATATTTTGGTGCTTACAAATTTGTCCATCAATAAGGCGATTGCCAGATTTGAGGACAAATCTCTTTTAAGAGGGAGGGTATGATGTAATCCTGCCCGACGTAGTCCTTCTTTAGTATTTTTACCTTTCATAGGTTAGCTTGTAAGGAGCATTGGTTACTATAAATACCCGTCTCCACCATTGTATCATTCACTTTTGAGATTAATGAGAATTGAGTTTTCTGAATCATAAACTATTCTCTCTGGAAAGTCATAGACTAGAGAGTCCAAAGACTCCCTCTAGCCTCCTTCCAGCACACTACCTTCATTTTCATTCTTCTATTTCTTTTTATCCACGATGCTTCTATCTCCTCCATGACATCACGTTCAACCATTCTTCAGCTTCCTTGCATCAGCGCTCCTTAGCCACGTGTTCAACCTTGAGCACGCGCCACCTTCCTTCCCATATCATTTGGTTACTCCATCTCGCACATCAGAAACCACATTCTTCATTCCATGACGCCTCAGCCACAGCGTCATTTGCATTTCACTCTCTCAAGAGCTCCTCGGTCATCAACCACATCCTCTTCACCGTTTTGCTTTGGTTTCATCATAGATTCCACGTTCAACCTCTGCTTCTGTCATTGCAACCCTAGATCCAGGTTTTCCACCGAATCTCATCTTCTCCGCTAGGGTTTCGTCTCACTTCCTCCTTCATTTTCATTGTTCCTCTGATTTCCACGATTGATTTACCTTTTCCACCGATCAATCTTGTGTTTGAACCATTTAATCGGTCCAATTTGAGTTTTCCCTCTTTTCTAGGGTTCGTTCATGATTTTAGGGTTGATGAGTCAATATTTTGTTCACTTCACTTAGTTTAATGTGCTAGAATTAGTCGGGGAATTATGCTTAAACGTCCGGTATTTTCCTGTTTGTCCGTTTTCCATGCAATTTTTTTTCATAGTTTCGTCTAGATGTCTATTTTAACGTATAGTTTTTACTTTGTTCAAATTCGTTCTGTGCTGTTCCCAGTATTTATTTTACTCTCATATGTCAGTCCAGTGATTACTGTTTGAGTGATTTCTAATCTGTTTGCATTGTTTGCTTGCTGTTTAGTAATTGTGGTGGCTGGAATTGATCATTGGACGATGCTAAGACCTTCTAACACTCTTAAACAAGGCATACAATAGCTTGGCTTTATTGGATAGCAAAGAGAAAAAAAAGAAAGCAGCCACATTCACGGTCCAGCAGAGGAAGTGGCTTTCATTTTTCCAGAACTTGGTTTATGCACCTTTGGAGCTTGATTCCAGCAAGCACCGTCCAGTGGAGAAGGTGGATCTGTTTTAGTGAAGTAAAGAATGGATGGGGCTGCACGTGAAAGAGGGAGAACATGTCATTCACTTCATGAATTTTTGGAAGCAAAACTTGGAACCCACATACACATCACACAGCCAATTCATGCTAAAAGCACATTACCATTCATTTTTGCCGTGAAGCATGGAGGGAACCAATTGGAAATGCAAGCTGCACACGGCCCAACACAGCCCATGACAATTCATTTTGTCAAGCATATCAACACATGCCACATAGGTCACGGCCCACATAATGGGAAAGAGGTGCATTCTTGTGGTGATTAATTAATTGAAGGAAGTCAAAAGTGCTAGGGGACAAAACTTTATGGAACGAAGCCGTACAGCAGCAAAGGGTGGTGCGCGGATGAATGGAGCATCCAGTAAAAGGGTAGCGTAAAAAGTAGAGGGGCCAGAGGTTGCATATCCAGCAGGGCCCATGGAGAAGTCCAGCTGCCACCATAGGGCACCTTCGTTTTAGAGTTCTTTTTTGGGGGCATCCAGCCGCCACTTGTTGGGGAAGGGAGATTTTCTTTTTGGGGCGAAAAGAGAGAAAGAAAAAAAAAAAAGGGGGAAGAACGGAGAGGGACGTATGGAAGGTTACGGGTGAGGAGAGAAATTGGTGTGCACAGTGCAGGGAGCTGAATCACGTCCAGCCGCCACCTTCATTTTGTGTTACTATCATTTTCTTTCTTTTATTCTGAAGTAGCAGAACAACTTTCGATTCTTAAGTTGGAAGTGCACGGTGATTAATTGTTGGTAATGCACGCTGTTACGTTTTTTTTATCACTTTCATTGCTTTATGAGAAAAGAGAGAAACATTTTCTTTCAAAGGAGAATGAAGCACAGGTTTTCCGGTTTGGATGGGATTCTTTTTATCACAATTAGCCTTTATTTTCTTTAGCCTTTATTTTCTTTTAAGAGAAAAGTGTTGATTGATGGGACGGGCCAAGACGCAGCAGAATGTGTAGCACTCATTTTCTTTATTTCTTTGGGAATAAAGAGGTCATTAGATGGGAGTAGGTGGGTGTATTGTGTCCGGTGGTTGACTTTGAGAGAAGAAGTTTTGGGTTTTTAATTGAAGAAGGCAAGTGAGTCACGGCCAAGAGTTGCATATTAGAAGCATTTTTAATTTCCAATTCTCTTGGAAGCTGCTCACGGCCACGGGTTGCATCCATATCTTTTATTTGTTTTAGATTAATTGCCTTTGATGTTTAGTTTACAACATTGTGCATTTAATGTTTCAGTTTAAGTGTTGCATTTTAATAGTTTTAGTTGTATTTGGATATTTATCTTTTGCATTGTTTAGTTTACTTTTCAATTCACTGTGATGTCTATTATTTCGGTTTATTGTTTCCGTTCATTATGCTATTTATTCTGTTCGGCTTCTTTATTTTTTTTGCATTTCCAATTTCCTCACTTGTTTTAGAAATCGTTCGGTTACAATGTAGGATCGTTTGGTCATCATGCTTTGTTCATTTATTTCAGTGTTTTCAATTATGTTCGGTTGAATTTAATTTCCAGTTTTAATTCGACGCTTTTTAATTTCATCCACAAACAAACTTTCACAAACCCCCCCCTTTACGTGTTGGCGTGAAACTGAACCACATTTGGTCCTTGAGAGACGACCTAGGAGTCACTTCCTAGCACTATACTGCATTCTTTTATGCACAACTTTTGTGGGAGGTGCGACCCTCTCAACAAAATGGCGCCGCTGCCGGGGACCAACGGTTCGGTCTTAGGTTTCTGTTGTGTTAGTGTGTGCTGTGTTTTGTCTTGTCTTGTGATGTGATGTGATGTGATGTTCTGTTTTGTGTGTGTGTGTTGCATGTATAAATGTGTTGTGTTTTATTTGTTTCGTGATTTTTAGTATTCTTCTTTTTCCATGTCTACCTTTTTTGATTTCGTGAATACTGCTTGTTTTGCTAGTGCCTCTGATTATGATTCTCATTCTGCATGTTACTCTGATTGTAATTCATATTCTGCTGATTTCTATGTTGAGAACAATACGACTCATCCTCTAATTTCTGAGAGTGCTCTTTGTGAGCCGGTTTCACTTAAGGAGGATGATCTTCATTGCGATCTCACCCCTGGACTGATACATTTGTTGCCTAAGTTTCATGGTTTTGCAGGAGAATGCCCACACAGACATTTGGAGGAGCTCCACATCATGTGCTCTTCAATGAAGCCTCCAGATGTCCCTCTTGATTACATTTTCTTGAGCGCATTTCCGCATTCATTACAAGGAGCAGCTAAGGATTGGAAAGACTCTCTTCCTCTAAGATCCGTTACCGATTGGAGATATCTTGAGCATCAGTTTCTGAGCAAATTTTCCCTTGTGCAATATGCTTACAGCAACGGTCTTGGATGGAATGACCCTACTTTGGGATGGTATAATGCTCCACAGCATCAATATCAAGAACCACCATTCCAGAGTACTTTCATGCCTCCACCAGTCCAGCAATATCAGAGTCAGCAATATGATGCTCCTGCCCAAATAGCTCCTCAGCCTTCTACTTCTGAGCCTACATTGCAGGAGTTGTTGGAGCAGATGACCATGCAGAACCTTCAGTTTCAGCAAGAGAACATGCAGTTCCAGCAAGAAATAGGAGCTGCCATTCAGAGTATGACTGATCAGATAGGGCAGATGGCCACTCAACTCACTGAGGAACAGTCTCAAGATTCAGAGTTACCATTTCAGACTGTTCAGATTCCAGATGATGATGATAGTGGCATCAACATAGAAGATTGGGAGAAGAGTCATGAGCTTACTACTGTGCCATCTACTTTCCCATCGTCCTATGTCCATACCCTTGCACCTGAGGAGAGTGATGAGTATTTTGAGGAGCAGGCAGAAATAAGCAGTAATTCTGAACCAGGTAGACCACCTTCATTTCCCCACAGTCTACCAATCTTCAAGGAAGTGGAGGTAAACATACCTAATTTTGACTATGCTGTTGATGAATATGTTGTTGATAGGTATGTTGATGATTGTATTGTTGATGAGTCTGTTTTTAATTCTTCCTCTCTGCATGATGAGAATCAATTTTTGATATCAAATTCGTATGTTTATTCTCCATGCACTGAACATGAATCTGAATCTGTGGTTGATATTGTTTCTGAATTTGAAATTGATTCATGTTCTGAGAGTTTATCTGTTGTTCAGCCTGTTACACTGGGATTGGGTGGTATACCCCTGCATGTCATTTCTTTGGAACCACATTGCACTAACCCTATTGTAGGAGGTACAAATGAATTTGATCAACAAACACCCACAGTGGACAACAAAGGTGCTGACACTGACAAAAGCTTCAAGATCAATAGGCACCTGCTGAACCCACTCATCAACAATCACTTCTTCTTAGATCCAGCTGTGGAAGACATTTCCCTGCTCGATCAAATATGGAGGATGAAGCAGTTCTTCCTCAAAACTTCTTTGCTGGATCCATTGGTGGAAGACATCTCCCTACAAGTCCAAAATTGGCAACTGCCACCATGAGCAGGGGAGTTTTCTTTCTCTCTTCTCCCCCTTTCCCTACTTTTATTGCAGTTGTCCATGATCTGTTGACTGTTATGATTTCTGATCTTATGCTTATGACACATTGAGGACACTGTGTAGTTTAAGTGTGGTCTATTGGGGGAGATTTTTAATTTTCTTCGTTAGTTTTTGTTTTCTTGGTTAAATTTTTTTTCTTTTCTAGGTTATTTTTGTCGTGTCTTGTGTACAGTTTTACATGTTTCTCTTGATTTCTGGACTTTGTTTAGGTTGTAGATGTATCTTTCACTTCATTGATACTCTGATTTGTTTGAAATCCTTGCTTTTCTCTGCTTGAGAAGATGATCATGATGATTGAGAGTTGAATTGATTGTGACACAAATGCCCTGTGTGAGAATTTGAGCCACTTTATGTTCTTTCTTGTGTGTGATATGTCTCTTGATTGCTTGCACATATGCCTTGGCTTGACTCTTGTTGATAATTCTTGATTGATATGCATGTTTGGAAGTGATAAAGGCAGTTTTGTTCTTGAGCCTCTCTAGCCAAATAAGCTCACCTTGTTCTAATCCTTTGAAAACCCTTTTTGAGCCTATACTTTCCCCCATTTCTTTATTTCGAATGCTCATACACTAGCCCTAAGTGAAAAACCATGATTACCTTAACCTTAGGGAATTTTGGAGTTTTGGAAGTGTTTTGGGAACAAGTGTGGTCTCTTGGGGGTTTCTGATGAGTTGGCTAGTTGGTTCCTCTTCTTGTTTTGTTTTGGTAAATATATGTGTATCTTGTCTTTTACAGTTTTGTTTTGAAAAGAGAGAAAAGAAAAGAGACAAGGATGAAGAAAAAAAAAAAAGAAGAGAGCAGAAAAATAGTGAAAAAAAAATGTGAATAATTGTGAATAATGGAGTCAAGAAGATGATGGAATTAGAGGTTGTGGGTGTGTTTGAATGTGTTTACACTTGTTCCCCATTGCTCCTCTGTTCCTTATGGTTTGTAGCTTCTTATCCAGATATATCCTCCCTTGTCCTTGGCCCCATTACAACCATGAAAAGACCTTTTGATTTGAACATGCATATGTTTTGAGTGATGATATTAGAGGTTTGCCAAGTCTGTTGTTGTTTGCTTTCTTGAGTGCATTGAGTGACATCGATTTACCTTAAACACTTGAGAGAAACACTCATTGTGTGCATCTGTGAGGCTATGTTACTTTTGATTCACCTCTTGAGCTGATTGATCATTTTGCCATGTCTTGAATTACTTGGATGATTTCATGAGTATCTGCTTTCTTTGATTCATTTTGTGTTGGAATTGTCTACTTCTTTTCTCTGTCCAGATTTCTTGAGGACTGTGTAAATTCTGTTTGTTTCCTTGCGAGTCTTTATTTTGTGTGTGTCGACTTTGTGTCACCTTCTTAAAAGTCCTTTGAACTATTCCCTGATTTGCGTCTTGATTTTGCCCAGGAGTGCAAAAGACTAAGTGTGGTCTATTTTGATGAGTCAATATTTTGTTCACTTCACTTAGTTTAATGTGCTAGAATTAGTCGGGGAATTATGCTTAAACGTCCGGTATTTTCCTGTTTGTCCTAATTGTGCTTAATTTGATCGGAAATTCTTATTTTAACTAATTTGAATTATCTGAGCTTATTATTTTGCATTATTAATTACGGGAAAATTTTGGATAACTTTTTGGGACATTTGAAAGCTAAATGAGAAATGGCAATTGAGCCAATGCATCTTAGCCATTTTTTATTTTCGCTGGCTGCCGCGTGAATGTTGTGTCAACTTGTGTGTCTTCGTTTGAGTTCAATTCTTATCCGTTTTCCATGCAATTTTTTTTCATAGTTTCGTCTAGATGTCTATTTTAACGTATAGTTTTTACTTTGTTCAAATTCGTTCTGTGCTGTTCCCAGTATTTATTTTACTCTCATATGTCAGTCCAGTGATTACTGTTTGAGTGATTTCTAATCTGTTTGCATTGTTTGCTTGCTGTTTAGTAATTGTGGTGGCTGGAATTGATCATTGGACGATGCTAAGACCTTCTAACACTCTTAAACAAGGCATACAATAGCTTGGCTTTATTGGATAGCAAAGAGAAAAAAAAGAAAGCAGCCACATTCACGGTCCAGCAGAGGAAGTGGCTTTCATTTTTCCAGAACTTGGTTTATGCACCTTTGGAGCTTGATTCCAGCAAGCACCGTCCAGTGGAGAAGGTGGATCTATTTTAGTGAAGTAAAGAATGGATGGGGCTGCACGTGAAAGAGGGAGAACATGTCATTCACTTCATGAATTTTTGGAAGCAAAACTTGGAACCCACATACACATCACACAGCCAATTCATGCTAAAAGCACATTACCATTCATTTTTGCCGTGAAGCATGGAGGGAACCAATTGGAAATGCAAGCTGCACACGGCCCAACACAGCCCATGACAATTCATTTTGTCAAGCATATCAACACATGCCACATAGGTCACGGCCCACATAATGGGAAAGAGGTGCATTCTTGTGGTGATTAATTAATTGAAGGAAGTCAAAAGTGCTAGGGGACAAAACTTTATGGAACGAAGCCGTACAGCAGCAAAGGGTGGTGCGCGGATGAATGGAGCATCCAGTAAAAGGGTAGCGTAAAAAGTAGAGGGGCCAGAGGTTGCATATCCAGCAGGGCCCATGGAGAAGTCCAGCTGCCACCATAGGGCACCTTCGTTTTAGAGTTCTTTTTTGGGGGCATCCAGCCGCCACTTGTTGGGGAAGGGAGATTTTCTTTTTGGGGCGAAAAGAGAGAAAGAAAAAAAAAAAAAAAGGGGAAGAACGGAGAGGGACGTATGGAAGGTTACGGGTGAGGAGAGAAATTGGTGTGCACAGTGCAGGGAGCTGAATCACGTCCAGCCGCCACCTTCATTTTGTGTTACTATCATTTTCTTTCTTTTATTCTGAAGTAGCAGAACAACTTTCGATTCTTAAGTTGGAAGTGCACGGTGATTAATTGTTGGTAATGCACGCTGTTACGTTTTTTTTATCACTTTCATTGCTTTATGAGAAAAGAGAGAAACGTTTTCTTTCAAAGGAGAATGAAGCACAGGTTTTCCGGTTTGGATGGGATTCTTTTTATCACAATTAGCCTTTATTTTCTTTAGCCTTTATTTTCTTTTAAGAGAAAAGTGTTGATTGATGGGACGGGCCAAGACGCAGCAGAATGTGTAGCACTCATTTTCTTTATTTCTTTGGGAATAAAGAGGTCATTAGATGGGAGTAGGTGGGTGTATTGTGTCCGGTGGTTGACTTTGAGAGAAGAAGTTTTGGGTTTTTAATTGAAGAAGGCAAGTGAGTCACGGCCAAGAGTTGCATATTAGAAGCATTTTTAATTTCCAATTCTCTTGGAAGCTGCTCACGGCCACGGGTTGCATCCATATCTTTTATTTGTTTTAGATTAATTGCCTTTGATGTTTAGTTTACAACATTGTGCATTTAATGTTTCAGTTTAAGTGTTGCATTTTAATAGTTTTAGTTGTATTTGGATATTTATCTTTTGCATTGTTTAGTTTACTTTTCAATTCACTGTGATGTCTATTATTTCGGTTTATTGTTTCCGTTCATTATGCTATTTATTCTGTTCGGCTTCTTTATTTTTTTTGCATTTCCAATTTCCTCACTTGTTTTAGAAATCGTTCGGTTACAATGTAGGATCGTTTGGTCATCATGCTTTGTTCATTTATTTCAGTGTTTTCAATTATGTTCGGTTGAATTTAATTTCCAGTTTTAATTCGACGCTTTTTAATTTCATCCACAAACAAACTTTCACAAACCCCCCCCCCCCTTTACGTGTTGGCGTGAAACTGAACCACATTTGGTCCTTGAGAGACGACCTAGGAGTCACTTCCTAGCACTATACTGCATTCTTTTATGCACAACTTTTGTGGGAGGTGCGACCCTCTCAACAAGGGTTTTCTGTAATCGATTTCAATTCTCTCAGTTTCCTTCGAGTCAGCTCTCAATCTAGAGCTTCGTTTACATTCCACAGATTTCATCTCTGGAGGAAGCTTCGAAGGAGCTCGCGACACGCACATTCGTCATCTCCTTGGAGGCTCATCCATCAAAGAGGCTCTTGAAGAAGTGGAGGTTAAGGCCGAACCATAGAACCATTCGGTAGTTATAGTTATTTCGTTTTGTATATCCGTTCGGTTTAAGGTTGTTTTGTTGAAACCGTTCGGTCAAGTATTTAGCTTTGTAAAGTTTAATTTCTGTGGTATTTTGTAAGGTCGTTCGGTCATAAGCGTACCCTTACTTTATGAACTGTAATATTGTTAATATATGAGTATTCTATGATATAGTTTTATACTGTATTTTTGGAATGTTACACCTTGATAAAAAATACTCTTTTGAAGAAATGATCGTTCAATGTATCATTCGGTACAACTTTTAGCGTTACATCTATATTCGTAACTTTTTCTTAGTAAAACTTTTATGTCCATAAAAATAAGAAATCAAAAGAATTCTAATAATTGTCACTCTTAGCATTCATTTAAAGCTTGAGTTAAAAAAAGCTCAACAATATTATATTTACAATTTGAAACAATGCAAAAGCTCGTTAAAAATTTTGAGAACGAAACACGTATATTTTCATCTTTCATCAAATTAAAAACTCAAGTTTTAAAAGTAAAATGTTTAAACCATTTTAAAAAATACAAAATTAAAAAATTCTGATGGATGCGAAATTGACATGACAAAGAGTTTTATTATATTATTTAAAAGATATAAATTATTAAAATCTATAAATTAAGTTTTAATCATTAATTATAAAAAATAATTTCATACATAAAAATAATTATTATTTTAATTTATTCAATTAAAAATATTAATTATTCAATTAAAAACTTATAAGATATTTACATCATAAGGACACTTTTATTATATATATTATAATGGGTCAAGATTCTCATTGTCTACTTGAGCTATCTTGCCACATGCTATTTTAATAGGGTTCTTCCTGCACCCTATCAAATTTCTTGCTGCACTCCATCATAGAAATATTTGAAAATTTTGATCTGGAATAGGGGTGTGGTTTTTCCAGAATCGATGAGTGTCTTCTGGAAAATTATTTCCGAAATTGGTCTAATATGTTCTGACAAGTAAAATCCTAAAATTCACATATTAATGGTGTCTAAGAAGAAATTTTATAGGAGACATGAAGAAACAGTCCTTTAATATGTTACTAGTATACTGGACCAAGAACATATAATCAAGTTAACCCCTAATGAAAAACAAAATGAAAATACACTAATTTCCTTGTGTATTATAGCCCCTTAATCTCTTTTATCATTTAATTATGCTCAAACCAATAATAAAAATATGCAAACATGATAAAGATATTAAAGTATGAGTTTCCAATGTAAAAGAGTTTTACATTTATGTTAACTAATATTGAATATAATATATTATAGTATGTTAAAATATTAATAAATATAGGTCTTACTATTCTTTGATAGTTATAATACAGTATAGACCAATTAAATTCTAAAGTTATAAACTTACATCTGGTACTATAATTGCACAAAATTCTAAGGTAGTGCAAGTATATATGAGATATAAATATATATAGTAGTTTATCAAATTGCTTTTACGCAAAGTTAAAATCAAGTTAACAAATAAAAAGGTTCTAAAGAATAGTCATTTACATTTGCAAGGGACAAGAGCATCATAGGCTTTTAATAATATCAAACCCTCAATCTCCTTTTATCTTCAAAAAGACAATCAAAATTATTCTTTTAAATTTGATTTTTCAAACCAAAAAGTGGAGTTGATTATAGTTCTAGCTTTCTAAAATTTCATTAAACAGAAGATGACATTACATAGTTCAACAATAAGATTTCCAATTTTTCAGTTTATAAAAAGCTATTAAGGAGAGTAAGTATTTAACACTTATAATTTATTACCTCTGTCAACTTTTTATAAAACTGAATTAACAAATCTAATCTTTGAATCATATAACATCATCATGATCACTATATACCTCATGTGCATGTGTGCATCTATGAAAAAAGAAATCCTTATTGTGCTCTCATGACTTCTTCCTACTTCTTTGAACCCCCAGAACTTTCAACACAAACAAAACACACAAACGTATATATATATATATATATACAAATATGTTTATGTATATGTATATATATGTGTATGATACGACTCTTGACAAATCTGATGAGTTATAGAACATAAATGAACTATGCAATTGCAGAAGCATTAAACAAAAAGAAGACTCAACCATTACTTTTTGCAAAATGCAGGTACAACCCAATATACTTAATTACATTAGGCCTTAGCAATCTGCGACATTGAAAGCTATCAAAACACGTAGAGTTCAGCCAATTCCTCCAAAGACTCAGAACTAAACTTAGGATCTGCATTTTCTAGCATCCACAAAAGATGATCAAAGAGAACCACCTCACAGTTCACCACCAAAACACTACTCTCATCACTACCCTTTGGCTTTGACTTGTTGATAAGTTCATTCAGAAGAGGATGATTCAGATATTTTTTGCTGATCACATACCGTTTTCTTGTGCTACCAACAAACACTGTTTCACAATGTTCATCTTCTTGCATGCCATGGCCACCCCATATGTCTTCTTTTGTGGATTTGGACCTCAGGCTACTGTATGATGAAGATCTCCCTAGCTGCCTTGACAAACTCTTGCATTTTCTGAGTAAAAGATTGATCTTTTTCATGCTTCTTTTTCTTCTGGTGTGTGTGTGTTTATTTCATATTTAAATGAGGGAGAGGGTTGGTTAAGAAGAAAAACCAATGGATGATGAAGAGAAAGAGGGACAAAGAGACTTAAAATACACTCACAAAAAGTGTGTGAGGTACTTTTACTGAGAGAAGTGGGTGCAAAGTCATTGTTTTCCGGTGCTGAATTGTGGGGTCAGTTTGCAACCAAACATTTTTAGTGACACAAACAAGTCATCTTTTGATAAAATTTTAGGCTAATAGTTTTAACCTTCAACCACATCAGACAAACAGACACAACTGAAGCTCTGGTCACTCATCACTGATCATGGCATCCATTGTTTTTCTAAAACCATCTGCTTCTCAGCAAGGACTTCAACCCCACTACTAGTGCCCATGTCACCCCAAAGGGAACAGTTTCAATTAAACAAACAAAAAAGATTCATAGAATGGAACATTTTGCTAAATTGTTCATATTTTTTTCATAAAAAATGTGATTGAATGTGATTTTAGCAGATACAAGCCTGCGACAAATTTAATAGTACTGACAGACATAAGTGTTGATTTGTGCTTTAAATGAAAATAACTTTTGATACATCACACAGACTAGAGAAAACTCAGTGTACTGATGTGTCAAGGTACAAATTGTAAAAGATGCTTAATGCATTAGCATAAATAATGAGTATCAAATTTTCACTTTTCCTAACAAAACTCAGTACCAAACTTATTACTGCACCATATATAAGAAGAATTGGGAAGCCTTGAAAGAATTTGAGTTTCAATTTTCAGGTGAAATATTAAGAAAAGAGTAATCCATTGTGGTGGCGTCGACGTAAAATTTTTAGTAACCAAGTTGCTTGTAAGCACTTTTACAAAACAGGGTTGGTTGGACTGTTCAAAGAATCTAGTCTCTTCTGTGGTACAAGGAACATGGTCATTCCATAAGCTCTTATCATCTTTGCCACTCTACAAACCAATAAGATTGGTGCATGACATGGATACTCCAAGATAACATTTAAGATAAGAAGAGTCAGTATTCTGACATGTATTTAAAATGTGCTATTTCGCAAAGATGTTTTTGTTTCTATGTTCTAAATATCTTTATGGTTTCATCAAATATAGAAACTGGGAGCCATGACATTAATGTCCCACACGAATGGACCCTTGACTAGGCTCTCTGTCTTGTGTGGCAGATGCTTAAGGTTGTCCATGCAACTATTCGTCCCAAAACATCTCACTTTCTTCTTTTCTGACTTTAGGGCCTTCTTTGTTTTTGGTTTCAATTAGAACACTGTAATTGTTCCAACCAAAGATGGTAGGAGTAAACAATGGGTTGCAGTAGTTCAATAATTATTTCATTTTCAACTTGCAGGCACAACTCATCCAAAGCTTACGCTAACACTAAATTTTGTCCAGTTCTAAAACCCATATCTAAATGGTTCTTTGTCTTTTAACATTATTTATACTTTTCAATATTTGAAGCATAAAGATAGGCTTAATTACTTAATTTTAGTGAACCATGTATGAGATCAAATGTTTGCTCTATGCTGTGAAGTATCATTTTAATCAATGAAAGCTCAACTTCTTGAAAAGTAGTATATCTCTTCATTTAACTATTTGAGATAACAAATATCCATCTTCACCTTATGCTAAATTCAATGAAAGCCTTCAAGATTTAAATTCTAATAAGTAACTAGTTGACTATTCAAATTGTGTCGAAAATCTTGTATCAATCAGATATTTTATAAGTTGATTTGATAAAAGTGAATTAAATTTAAAGTTCACTTATTAATTAAGATGGTATTAGAGTTATAAGAATTTACCTTAGTTGAAATTTGGATCTATATAATTTTCTCGATTCTCACCTTCGATGATCTCGACGTAAAGAGGTATGTTGGAGAAAAATCTTACTTTACAAAACTTTATGAAAATGAGTTAAGTTTAAACCTATTATCTTAATAAGTTGTTTATATGATTATGCAGATTGGATTTAGTTATCTCTTGGTAACTTCAACTTTAAATGAAGATAAAGATAATTACACTTTCTTCCCTATCAACACAAGATGATGCACTTCCCTTAACAATAAAACATGAGCATCCTCTACAATTTGTGATGACAACCAAATGGTTTCACTTGCTTTAGATTCTTTAAAAAATGTAAGAATTCCCAACTGATTTCATCTTACATAATGCACAGAAAGCTTCATAAATTAGACATTGATTAAAGACATGTAAAGAATACTTGGTTTAATTTAGAATTGGCACAAGAATAGGTGCAAAATGCATAATCAATTAGGTGGATAAAGGTATAGTTGCCAGGTAAGTTTCACATAACAGAACAAGTTTATGAATGACAGAAGCAATGGAATTTATGATAGGAAGCATTTTGAAATGGAGTCAAAGAAGTAATGAGATAAGTGGGACACCTTTGGTGTAATCCATGGCTTTCCACATTTGGTATCTAGTTGATATTGAGCCAGCTAAGGATTGACACAACACAAATACAACAAAGGTTTTATCATTATCAAATATCTTCAACAATAGAAAATCTCTCTCTCAAGGAACTTCAATTTAAACACCAATAATTTTTCTTTTAATGCGTGTTTTCATTTGTTTATGTAGATTTCCAACTCATTATTGATTAAAAACTTCTAAGGTACTAATAATCCTTATGCAAGTTGCCACAAATTTTTCAATTATTGATGTTTCTTGCTTTTTCCCAATTTTTAGAATACTTTTTTTTATATATATATAAAGCTGTGTTAGACCCATCTAATCTAAGTCCAGTCAAGTGGAATTGTTTAAAATGTTTATTTCTTTTTTCTTATTAGATTCTCGATTTCATATTAAGGATCAAAAAAACTCACGTAGGGTACAAGTAGCAATTATCTCATATTTATCTTGTGAGGAAAAATATATGTCTTATTATTTCTTTTATTTGTCTGTTTACTTGTGAGGTAGGTACCTATGTATTGTTTTATACTATGGATATTTATAAATCATTTTAAATTTTTTATTTTAAATAATATTTTTTAAATTTTTCTTTAAAATACAAATGTAAATAGTTTTTTGTTTATCCTAAAATATAATCCAAATAAAATAGCATCATAAAATACTGGTATAAATAAATTTCTCCTTTGTACGAAAAATAAATAAAAATAAGTTATATATACAACAAAGTATGAAGTTAAATGAAATTAATCTCTTTAAAAACAATTTTGATTCAATAAATCTAGATAAAAATATGAATCTATAAAGTTAAATTCTAAACAATTTTTCAGTTGCTAATATTTTTTTCTTATAAATAACTTTATTACGATAGTTCGATTTAACAAAATTCAAAGAAAAATTATTAACTACTTCATTGTTAAGATTAAAATTAATAATAAATAAGATTTTATTAGTTGATATAAAATGAAAATTATAAATAAATATATATGGGTGAGTATTTGTGAGTATGGATAAACACAACTTGTGTCTACCTTATCAAAAAATAATTAAAATAGTCATAGAGATGTGCTATTAATGGATATCCATTATAAATATCTACTTTTATATTTATTGTGAAGTCTACGTGCAAATAACAACAAGAATGATTTTTTGTTGTTGTGATCTCTACTTGAGATCTTGTTTAAAGAAAATCAAACTCAAAGAAATACTAATATTTTTAAAAATAATTTATTTCCTTGAGATTTTATATGGTTCAATGAACTATGCTTTTTGATGGTTAGATGTGTCATTTTGACTGAAATGTTTGGTCAAAAACGAGAGAAAGAAAGCTGTAAATTTCTTGCAATCGTTTTCTAGCAAGAAAATGTACTGAAATGTTCTCTATGATTGCACCATGAAAATGATATCTCATCTTTAGTTTGATGCACAAAAACTATCACATGACATTCCAAAATGACAAGAAGATGATACATTAATTTCCTTTCAAACAAGTTATTTTTCACCCTTTTAGTCCAACCACTCAATTTGTTAGTAATCTAACACAAACTTGTTCTATTCAAGTCAATGAAAAATACAAAATTTTTAGCTTAAAATCTTCCTTCAAACTAGTGCCTTATATTGCACACTAAATCACTATAATTGATGAAGTTTATGCTTTAAAGTTTGAACAAAAATTGAACATGTGTACCACACTCAACTCATTTCAGAAAATTGAAGCTTAATTAGAAATGTTTTGGTACACTCATTATTATGACCCTCATTTGTGCCAAACCATTTCAATTCTTTTGTTAGCATAAGAAACAACATGGAGAAGTAGGGTCAATTAGTATTAATAGTTTACCTAATCATCATCTTTATATAATGATTAAGAAGTCCATCATTAACGACTTAATAATAAACAAATATTAAAAGTCACTTGCTGGTGACTATATATTTTTTAATAATTTTCCCTTGTTTGTAACTTCTTACTAATGGTTCTTAAGTTAATAATTTATTATGTTATAAATTTGGGTTTGGAGAGTTTTCAAATTGTGATGAACAAAATTTTTAATTATTTTTTGGAAAATCATATTTGGTTCTCAAGTGTAATGTATGTTTTTTTATCAAATTAAATCAAGATTTTTCTCTCTTGATCGATTATTCGTAAAAGGATCCTTTTTTTATTAATACTTAATTTTTTCAAAGATAAAATATAATAAGATATTTATAACTGTTATCACTAAAATTATGATTTCACTAACTGCATAATTTGAAGAAGAAGAAAAATTAAATCCCTATAAACATGACTCCATTTAGTTTAAATGTTAAAAACTCATATAGCTTTAAATCCTTGATCTTTTTCAAATATTTTTTTAAATCGTCATCTTTAATTATAGTGAATTTTAACACTTCAAATAAAAAAATTAAAAGTTTAAATTTAAACAATTATATTTTATATTTATATTAAAAATTAATTATCAAACAATGTCATATTTTAGTTACAGTATATATGATGGATCTTTGATTTTAATTTCGAAATTAAAATAAAGTAAAAATTAATAAAATATGTTTTATTAAAGTTGTAAGAACCTAAAAAATAGAGTATTATAGTAGATAGGTGTATTAAAATAATGAGACCGAGTATTTTATTATAAAATAATCTTATAATATAAATAGGATTTTCTAAAGCTCGGTTCATTATCTAAAATACCTCTATCTCTCTAAAACATTATCTTCTTCATTTTCTCTCACTTCTCTCTAACCTTTCTCACTCTTGGATCATCGGTTCAACGATCAGCAGGTGTCTAGACAATCCCTACGTCAAAGGCTACCAATCTGACCGATCAATTTGTTGAGTCGAGCAGGTAAGCGGTAAACCCCTTTCTTTGGTGTTTAGGATTATTGATACTGTGAAGAAGTTTTGTTTGCATGGATCAAGAGTTTCTCTTCTTCAATTCTGGACTCAATTTAGGTTCTAAGATTTCTTTTCTATCACCATTTGGTGATTTGTAGGTTTTTCTAGATTTTCCTTCTGGTACAAGCAACTATCAGGGTTTCTTTGAGCTGTACAAATTTCAGTTGAGGTAAGGGAAGCTAGATTCTTACTTTGATTGGTCATTGATTGTGTATGTGTGAAGACTATGTGACTATTATATGTATTGAAGTGAAATTAGGTTTTTGATGGTAGACGTAATGTATGCAATTGTGGTTGTTTGGAGTGTGAATGGATGAACCTTGAGTATGAACTGCACTGAATGATGTTTGGACTGTTTTGGATTATAGAATGTGATAAATCTGTGTTAACATTGGATGGGTGTGAATAGATGCAAATTGTCTTGGTTTAGGGCTATTTTAGACGAGGTGGGATAATGAAAATTTGATTTAGAAGTTGGGTACTGAATTGGTAAGTTGGGGTAGGCTAGGTAGGTCATTTGAGACTTGTTAGGGTCCTTAAGTTTCTTAAAAATGTGCCAAAAGTGATAGAATTCAAATTGGCTTCATAGGTTGAGATTTGTTAGTTTTAGAAGCATAAATTAGTCAGTAAACACTTTAGAATGAAGTTAACAGGGTTTAAACACTCTTGGTTGAGTATAATTAGGTGTATAACACAATCTAGAAAGGTTAGAAGTTGGGAAAAATAATTACAATTGGTCATTTTTTAGTGCATGTTCATAATTCTGCAGTTAGTGCTATAGAATTATGCAGACTCGTTGAGCGAGAGGAGTCGCTTAGCGAGTGGCTAAGAGGTGTGACACACTGTATGAACATTCACACAACGAGTAGAGTCGTTGAGCGAGAGATTAAAGTTTGGGAGCAGTGTGTGTTTTATTCGATCAGCGAATGGGTTCGCTGAGCGAGTGAGTTAGGGGTCTGGACCACTGTCTCAGATCCCGATCAGCGAGATGGGTCGCTGAGCGAGGTTTGGAGAGTCTGAACTACTATCTGGAGGATTCGCCTTGCGAGTTGTGTTGTTGAGCGAGAGGTTGAAGTCTGGGAGCACTGTGAGTTTTATTCAATCAGTGAATTAGGTCGCTGAGTGAGTGGTTTGGAGTCTGGAGATACCAATTGTGGATTCGCACAGCGAGCACAGTCGCTGAGCGAGAGAACTTTGGGGTCACTTAGCAGGGGTTCGCTGAGAGACTAGTCCAGGTTTTAGTTTAGTCTTTTCTGTTTTGTTTTTTTATTTATTGATGTGAGAGGTGTTTTGATTCAATTGAGAATGATGTTTGAGTATATTTATTATTTAATATATTGAGTAATTCTGTGAGTTAATATTTCTTTACTTATGAAACATGATTAGTGAACGTAACTCCATGGCTCAAGGTGAGATTTCATGGTAGTACCTTGGTTAATGATGTTGTTGTTGTATGAATTTATGGAGCTTTGAAATGGTGGTCTATTCCGACACTCTAATGATCATTCATTCTCAAGTAGAGAGGAACGATGCATGTGGTAAGAGTAGCGGGAGGTTCTTGTGTTGAGGCTTTGAGTTTAGCCTTGGGAACTGAAATGGACTAACCTTTTATGGTGTTGGGGAGTGCCAATTGTACCATACAAGTGAACAGACTACCAATAGTTCGACTTTCATATAAAATCCGGATGAGTTAGGTTGAGTATAAAAAGAATGGAGTGATTGGTGTGTATTGTATCCTCTTGAATTGAGGTTTGCATTGTGTATATAATTATATAAATATGAATATCTCTTGTTGATCTAGCTTACCCTTCTGTTTGTTGTTTTATTTGTATGCTCTTATACTATTTTCTTGGTTATGATCATCCGGTGGGTGTGAGCAGAAAATAAATATGAATCTATTATAAGTTAGTGACTTATAATAGGAATCATGGATAAATCTTCAAATATTTAAACTTAATCATGATAAAATATGGTGATTTATGTGAGTATAATTTGCACACTTAGATATCATAATTTTCCATATCAATTTTCTATATATAAATATGCAGGCATTCAACTTTTCTCTTTACTTCTTTATTTCATAAGACGAAACCTTCTCTCCCATGAAAAATAAGTCCTTCTCTCATGAAGAGTTATTTTTTGTCTTCAGTTCAATGTAGTAAGACACACATGTGAAAGTTTGCATATATGAATAGAACAAAAATAAAGGAACTTTAACAACACAAAATGAATAAGGAAATAATAAAGTACACAAAAGGAATGAGAAGAGTTAAGAGATGAAGAATGGTGTGAAACTTGAATAAGACAAAGAAAATTCCATATTTCCAAGAAAAGTTCAAAGTGAAGAATCAACACAAAACTCTTAAGAATCAAGACAAGATTAAAAAAACTTCCTTCACACTCATATTGTCCAAAATTCTCTTTCAAAATCCAATATGTCAAAAAGTTCTTTTACAAATAATAGAGTGAGCTATTTATAACCTTTATGTTATGAAATTCTAAGTTTAAGTGAACTATAAAGGTGTTAAAATAACAACTAAATTCAAATTTAAAAACCTACTCTAGTTGACTAAAAATTGAAAAGGTAGAAAGATGGGAGAACTTGAATTTTAAAAATTCAAATATATATTTAGATCAATGACTTATATTAGTCCATGCTTGAGTCACTTTCCATGATTATTTTGCATTTATCATGTATAAATTTCTTGACTTTTCTATTTTGGTCAAAATTCACAATAGGCTTGTGAAGAATGGTTTGTTAAAATCTTGATCCAAGGTTTCTACTCATTGAGGAATTTAAAATCTCAACAATCTCCATTTCAAGGGTGAGTCCTTCTACATTGATACACTTTCAATCATAAGTACTCTTTTTGTACTGTTAACAATATTTTTGATCTCCAGAAACGAAACCAAAAACTTGTTGATGGATCGGCAAGTGTACCGAATCGCACAAGTAATATAAAATGGTAAGACCAAGCATCATATCCCAGAGGACTCTCGGCACTAAACAGTTGTGTGATAACTCAATTAATTAAGACTTAAATAAAAAGAGATCATTGGTTTCAAATGCAAAGACAGAAAATTAAATATGAATGCAATTGATTAATAGTAGAGTAACACAGAGATGAACGGAGGTTGTTTATAAAATGAGATGATTATGTTGTTAGGGTTTGATTTCGCCAAGTTTACTCTCATGTATATAAGAATTCTTCTTTTTACATTAATATTAACGTCTTTCACTAAATTACTTAGAACCCGATCCCTCGGCGCAATAAGTCTGCCTTAATTCCTAGTTCGTGTAATTCCTAGCATTCCTAGAAAATTAAGTCTGAAGATCAAGAGCTTAAGACGACCAAGTACTCATACCCTCATCCCTGAGAAATATTACCCTTGGGAGAATTCAACAAGAACCTGAATTGTAAGGAACCTCCCGGCACTCATGCAATTCATAAATCATGCTACTAAATGAGTTAAATAGAGCAAGCATTGAAACAGATGAATTTCCTAATAATTAATGAAAAAGCATATAAATTAAGAATCAATTCAAATACATGAGAGTTCACTAAGTTACATCATTCCCCCAACAACAAATAGAGTTTAGTTCCCCATAGACATGGAGAAACTATATGAATAATGGAAAAGCATGAGATAGTGAGTAGAAGAGGAAGCTTCCGCCTCCAGATCCGCCTTCAGAGAGTAGAAGAGTGTGTTGTTGTGTTGCTCCAGCCAGAGACACAAAACCTAGAGCGGCTGGGTCCTATAAATAAAGTTCGAAAAGAGTAGAAACAGGGCCTGGTCCAAAAGAGTCGAAACAGAGCAAAAATTGGGCCGGATCAGCAACGCGCGACGCTCGAGCGGCCAATTTGGCCGCTCAGGCAGTGGACGTTGATTTTCGTAGGGCTTGAGCCTTCAATTTCGCCCGAGCTTCAGGGGTCCGACGCCTGGGCGGAGGGCAGCGATTTTTCCACGCCCAAGCTTCCTGCAGGTCGCCCAAGCTTCATGCGGTTCCCTCTTCTAGTGCTTTTCTAGGCCTTTTTGAGCTCTATATCCTTAGCATTTCATCTCTGCTTCCTGTATTAACTCATTTTCTATCAAAACAAAGGGAATTAGTCATAAAATCATCAAATTCAACCTCAACTCTCTTATTCACACAACTTAATGAAAAAGCATGAGTCCAAGCAAGTTTCTAAGTCAAAAATGGTGTATTTAGTATCAAAATTACATCACAGATAACAGTATTTTAAACCGTTATCATGTACCATCATTCATCTTAATCACTTTTAACCCAAAACATTAAGGTAATGATTTTATGGGCTTTCTACCTTATATATTGCTTAACTTTCTCGTTTTTACTCAATGTGAGACTTGGACTCACTTGGATTTCTAACAATCTCTCCCTCAAAGGTGAGTTCCTCCTATATTGGTACACTCCCCTCGTAAGTATTCCCAACCACTGATCACTAAGATTAATCAAGCTTTGATACCATTTATGGATCTACCGAAGGAGGAGATTCACTAGAGACAAACAACACAAATGAAACATAAGTTCAATCACATAAAGAAATGATATCACTTTCAACCCAAAACTTTAAGACAATAGATTTATAAATCTTCCTTCTTATAAAGTTCTTAACTTTCTCATCACTATCTAATGTGAAACTTAGATTCACACTTAGAATCTCATCACTCCAAAAACTAAAAACCAGATAAATTACTTTATAACCCTTGGTACTTTATAACCTCTTTTATTTTCTTCAAATATTTCGTTCAAATTGGCAAATTATTTTTGAAAAGAAAAAATGTATTAAGATATAAATATTTTTAATATTTTCAAGAGATAAAAAATTCAAAAAAAAAACTGAAATTGTTTTTTAAACAAGGAGTTAATAGTAGGTTTGAACTGCTTTAAATTGATTATTTATTATATCACTTTCATCGTTTATTTGATTTAGAAATATTTGTATCGTTATATATAAAGGGATATATTATTTAATAACTTTTTTGGTGTTATATTTTAAAGCGATAATTTTACTTTTTAATAAATAACAAATAATTTCTTTATTTAATAAAATAATTTATTGAATATATATATATATATATATATATATATATATATATATATTAAATTGTATTATTTTAATATCATTGTCAAAATTATATATATTTTAAATTATAGGGTAAATTTGAATTATATGTTTACTTATCTTTCTTTAATTATTAAACATATTCACTTAAATGAAAGCTCGAAACTATTAAATTATTGAAAGACTAATTTATATATGTTTAAACATATAATAAAATAATTTATTGAATATATATATATATATATATATATATATATATACACATATATTAACATGAACTTTTTTTATTCTGATAATATCATAAGTTAAGTAATCTTTTGAATATATAATAAAACAAATTATCAAACATCATATAGGCTAGGTCATACATTAAAAAAGTTACGACATTTAGATTTTTTTTAAGGAAAGTTAGATGCAAACCTTCTAAACTTTGCCTACTTCCACCCCTCTTCTCAATAACTATAGAAAATAAAAAGACACTTTTAGCCACCATTAATACCAGATACCTAAATTATGTCACCGCTTTTCTTAATCTTATAAAGAAAAAAGCCGTAATTGTTCATGTAAAGTTGTTATAATGATAGATAATTATCCTTATTAATGTTGACATAAAACATGGAAACATAATCTGATGTTTAAGCATGAAGACACACAGAAATACCTTTGATTTTACGTACGCATGGCTTTCTCTTTGATGGCATACAATGATACTGGTAATAGATTATTAGTGTCACAAGTTTGTTTATCTTTACACAAAGGTGTCATACCAAGTTGGATTGGATTTGTCTTTTTATTTTATCATCACTTCAACTTTCTGATATATGTTGACGATTGACGATATTTGTTTAATTAGTTTTTAGAATTTTTTTTTAAAATAATATATTTATTTAAAGATAAATATACATTTATTTATTATTTAAATTTAGGAAATCAAAATGGAGAGATATTGAAAATATTTTATATTCTATCACATGTTGCTTTAGATACAGAGTACATCAATGAAATAGAATGACAAGTTCTTCCTTATAACATATATTTATAATTTATTATATTTATGATATTTTCAAAAATCTTGAAAATCCAACAATGGTATTAAGAATGATTGTTCTTACTAGACCTATAAAATGGAATGAGAATGAAATTTTTCATAAGTCACTATTATGTTATTTGATGGTGAAAGTTATGATATATGGAAGATAAGAAAACATTATTTTTCCTGAAAATACCACCATGACCAAAATCAAAATGCAAAAGAGGAAAAAAATACAAAGAAGAGAAAGTCATGATTTACAAATGATCCTCACCAAGATAATAGTCACCAAAGAAATTTGAGATTATTTAAAAGAAGAATACGAAAGAATATTCAAGGCATGAAAATGCTAAATTTTATAAGTGATTTTTTGAGTTGCAAAGAATGAAAAAGTCTAAAACAATTAAGTAATACTCAAACAAATTGTTGGGTATTGGTAACAAGACAAAATTACTGAGTAAGGAGTTTGCAAATTCTAGATTCATTGAGAAAATTCTAGTAAGTGTTAGAGAAATACAAAGTATATATTGTTTTGTTGAAAAAACATAAAAGATCTACTTATAATTACTCTAAGAAAAGTGATACATGTCTCGCAAGCACAAGAGCAATGAAGATTAATGAGAGAAAATCATGCAGACACTTTACTTCTTACATAGTGCTTTCAAAGTCAAGAATTGAAAAAGGAGAAAATGCAATCAAACCAACAACACACAAAATTTTTCATCTTATCCCTATTGTAAGAAAAATAATCACTAACACATCAAGTGTTGGTAGGGACCAAATGCAAAGTATCACAAATGTAGTCAATTGAGACATGTAGAAAAGATATTTAAATCTCAACATCCCCAAGAAGATGTCATTTTGTACAGGACGAATCAAAAGATGAACTACTTCTTGCAACATCATGTGTTACAACCAACAAATCTATAAAAGGTTGACCTAATAGGTAATGATTGTACAAACCACATAACTCGTGATCGAGAATTTTTCAAAGTTTTCAATGAATTTGACATTTCTTAAGTAAGAATTGAGAATGGAAAACAACTTGTTGTGAAAGATATAAAAATAGTTGTAATTACAATTCATTCAGGTGTCAAATTAATTTTTTATGTCTTATAGATTCATGAGATTAATCAAAAAATTTTAAGTATTGCTTCAACTTTTAAGAGAAAGGTTATAAAGTGTTTTTTTGAAAACAAACATTTTGTGATTAAAGATGTAAACCTATAAATATTCAAAGTTCACATGAAGATAAAAGCTTCGCTTTGGATTTTGATAAAAGAGGAGTTGGTTACAAATGAAAAAAATATATAAAAAAAAAGATCAGTATTAAAAGAAGATGAATATCTATGGAAGAAGCTTGATGTTTAAGAGGAGAAAATAGATAAATAATCACATCCTAACACTCATCAAAAGTCTAATGTTACTTCCATAAATTATGCAATTGATAAAAAAAAATATTGATAGAAAAAAAAATACATTGATAAAAAAAGTCATGAATAAAGATATGATTTCATAGGAAAAAGAACAAGACAAGAATAACAAGTAAAAAAAATAAGAAAATCAACCGCAAAATCAAATTTGAAATTTAAACAAATAAATATCAAGACAATGAATAATGTTGAGAAAATTTTGTTAATATCTTTTTTATTTAAAATAGTTTTTAGAAAAAATTTCAGTCTTTAATAAATGTGATAAAATTATGTTTTATTTATTATTTATATTCAGAAAATCAAGATTGAGTTACTGTAAGGATTTAATATTTTATCACATTTTACTCTATATATAGAATACATCAATCAAATAATGTGACAAACTCCTTCATACAAACAACAATAATGATAAAATTATATATAGTTTGTACAATAATAAAGAACAAACATTCATATGAAATTGTATTTTATCCATAATGAAAAATAATGATAAAATTATAACATATTATTTGAACAATAATACTAAAATTTGAGCATTTTATTTTGGAGACAAAGTACAAAACTTAAATTATGAACATAAAATTAATATTAAAAAAAGATTTTACGGGTGTATATATATAAGTAACTTAAAATTGTAAAATAATTAATTCCTAATCTTAAATATAAGATTGATTATTGAATCAAATATTTATTGCTGAAATAAAATATGTAACTTAGATTTAAGATAAGACTCTTTTTACCTAAGGACAAAAGTATAAACATCACAATTATGTAACTTAGATTTAAGATAAGACTCTTTTTACTTAAAGGATAAAACTATAAACATCACAATTATGTAACTTATATTTAAGATAAGACTCTTTAAACTTAAAGGATTAAAGTACATAATTCCGTTATAATTTAATCTTTTATTTTATTTTTTTTGTTCACTAAATTTCAGAACTATTCATGAGTTTTTAGTTTAAGAAAAGTAAAAAGCAAAATAAAATGAGAAACGAAAAGATAAAAAAAGTAAATAATAATAAATAAACCTTAAAAGCTTTTTAACTATTTGTTTTGCTCTTTTTACATTTTCCTGAAAGAAAAAATCATTTATATCTTCTTTTCCATCTCATTTATTCTTTACCAAACAAAGATTTTAAGAATAAAGGAAACTTCTTTCAATTGAGAGTGTTAGTGCCATATTATGTTACATGGTTGAGTGCCATATTATGCTTCATATACCTTCATTTTTTTTCCTTCTTTGCTTAATTAAAAAATACCTATGACTTAGAAGCTAAGCTGAAATAGATTTTAAATTATATATTACATGCCTAAGCAAGATTAGCTGGTGGATGGGTGTTGTCCAATCATTGGTAACAATCACTTATGATGATCAAGCTCAAATATAATTGTTTCCTTACCTCACAAGAATATACTTATCAATGTTTAAACTTTGATGATCTTTAATTTTGATTATTCTAGGGTTTTCTTCAAGCATTCATGATACCTGGGATTTTTTATTCAGAATAAATTGAAACACATTTGGTAATGCTAACCAAAACGAACAGAACTTTTTCTTTCTGCACCCCCATTATTACTAATTGCAAGAGAAAAAGAATGTGTCATCTATGTCACACCTCTGTTCTCCACTATAGAGGAAGAAGAAAAGAGTTCATTCTATGAAAAGATCGTTCGGGAATACATTATATATATATTTATTTCAAAAAGCATATTCTGATAAGCTCGTTTCAAAAAGCTCCTTCCAAAAACCTTATTATGCAGAATATTATGTATGTTTTAGAAAACTTTTTCCAGAAATTATGTTCCAAAACGCTTATGCTTAAATACATTTAATATGGTCCAAAAATCTAATTTTAAAAATTCTATTCCAGAAATTTTGTTCTAAAAATCATCTTTCAGAAATCTTGAAAAACTTATTCTTAATTTCAGAACAAGTAATCCGAAAGTCACTTTTAAAAAAACACAATAATTATTTTGAAAATTATGGAGGTAAAGTTGGAAATTATGGAGTGCATGAAAAAAAAAATAATCAATGAACCCTAAAAATTAGTTACTTGACCCAATTTGATTCCTAAAGGAAAAAAAAATCTTAGAAACTAGGTAAATCCGTTATAAACTTTAAATCCTAAATTTTAAAATGATAAATCCGTTATAAACCCTCAGTCCTAAACTTTAAATCTAAAATCAAACAAATTTAGCATTAGACTCTAAAAGTAAGTGGCGGCTTAAGTTGGTCCTTGAAAGTATTATTAATTGAAATGGATGAAGGATTAAAATGTTCCACAATTCGTAATCTTGATGGACGATTTGTTGACCTATTTTTCTTCAGGAACTAAATTGGATACAGTAATTTTTATGTAATGAAAATGGTTATTCAGTCAGTATTACCAATATCCTACTTGAGCCTTGTCAGAAAAATTTGCCAGTGTTTCTGTATTCCTGTATCATTTATCTTACACCCAGCAGTCATTTTTCTTTATCATAGTCCAGCACTTTTTTTCTGACAAATTTTAGTAACTTTCTTAAACCTGTGAAATCTGCATAAGTCACTAATGCCAACTCTAGTATAATTTGTGCTTTACTTAATGAAGCCGAATGCTATGATTAAAAAAAAATGCATGTAAAGGGTGAGAGACTTTTAACCCTTATTATTATATTATAAATATTCAAGAACATTATTGTATGCTATGAAAAAATTAAAAAAAAAAAAATCAGTACAACAAAACAATATCTCTTAAAATTTTAACAAGAAATTGGCTGCCAAAAATATTGACTTCTAGCCATCAATTTTGCCAAAATTTTCTGACCTGTAGTCATAAATTGTATCTCAATTTCCTCACTTTCTCCTAGAAGGGGAGCATTTATCAATTGACACTATAAACAAACAATGCTTATCTATGATCACTGATTGGCTGAAAATAAAAATTCTGACCTTGGTCAAAAATACATCTCAACTTCTCCACTGTCTGGTACAGTAGTAAATTCTGCTAAACATTGAACCGAAACAACATGACATCTCCTTCTTGTACAACATAGTCTTTTCCTTCAGATCTCAACTGCAAACAACATAATAGAGGGAACTAATTTCATGAATTACATGAGAGGCAATAGACAACATCTCGTTTCAGCTTATACAGATTATATAAGAATACATGCTCTGCTCCCTTCCTTAGCCTAATATCATTCCACTATTCACAAGTAAACTTAGATGTATTCACAATGTATTTATAATGTATAAAATAAATCTTAGAACAGTAGTTCTAACATCATATGTATAAAGATGTATTCACGATGTATAAAATAAATCTGCCATGTTTTACTGTTTCCATATAATAATGGCCCTCACAATAGAATTATCAGAAACATATCTCTTAATAGTTGAAATAACTAGTTAAGCCTTAAGGATACAAACTTTACAAAAAATTGTTGAGTCTTGTAATATTTATAACATCAGTTGTTTTTTTTTTTTTTAATTTCTTTTTACTCTTTCATGATAGTAGTGTCTAGAAAATGTTTAACTAAGAATAGGTGTCCGTTCACTCTTTTTGTCCATACTCAAACCACGACCAGGAACTGTCCAAGATGTTTCTCAATTGAAAAATAAATAAATTTTTAGTTGTGACATGGTTGGAGTGTCAGACATGTGTGGATGGAGTGCCATGTCCAAAAAATGTTGGACTTGTTGACACTACTCTACAGAGGTGCTTCTTGGTTTACATATGCTAAAATAATATACATGAACATGAAATAAAACATGGTTTATTGGGAGTAAAATGATATAAGCCACTTACAACTCCTTTCTCTCGTGCTGCAGCAAGTGAACCAGCAGCAACAAAATCATCATAAGACACCTAATTTAAAACAACGTCTTTGATCAAGATCAATGAATACATTAAGCAAACTTCAGCCTGTTTGAAATAAACACAATAGTATAACTAATAAAAATATATAATATTTTAGGGTCTCACTTGATTCAGTTGCCCAAATTGAGTCAGAACTAGCTTTCTTTTTTGTCTATACTGGAGTGTTATGACATATTTTTCACATATTAACATAAACTTTGGAGAAAAAACCATCAATTATTGCATCAAAGTTTCTCAGATATATGGCCCCCACATTATCCGGAAAATAGAATAGCAATCATCACCTGTTTCTTTCTGCATTTAATTTTTACAATATCTTCTATGCAAAGTCATATGCTAATATATATTACAGATAGGAGTTCAAAGTTATAGATGCTTACTGTCTCTGCTCGAATGAAACCTTTCTCAAAGTCAGAGTGAATAACTCCAGCAGCTTGAGGTGCAGTCATTCCTAGTACAACAAGAGCCTTAATATTAGTGGAGTGATCCAACCTAAGTACAATTCTTATAATATTATTATTTCAATTGGTTAACCGGTCAGTTACCTATTCCAAAGAAAAATGGACAATCAATCTTTTAAACAAATATTATTAATTCAACTTGGTTAATCGATCAGGTTAGTTATTCCATAGAAAAAATGGGCAATCAATCTTTTAAAAGAAAGGTGAACGTATTCATTTATCAGCAGTTAAAGAGCAAAAGCAAACTATATTTAAAAGCCTGTTTATAGTCAAATATAGTCAATGTTATAGTATTGTGCAATGTAAAAGTCTCATCCAGGGAAAAATCCAACCTGCAAGTATTGTCCACGCTTTTGTCTCCTGTGTACTCAGTAGAAAACAAAATCAGTTTTGAACATGAAATAATTAATAATTATTATAGTAAATTACCTTGCCACGACATACATGTTTAACAAGATATTTTAAAATGTATTCTCTCTAAAACATTTCCAGTTTTCCCTAACCTTTTCACCAGAAGTAAAATAAGTTCTCAGACCCAAAAGGTCATAAGTTGCCCTGATTAAGTTTCCAAGACCACTTTCACTAACACCAAGAGATTGCAAATATTCTTGTCGTTCTTCAATAGGTAGCTCAGTAAGCTCTGCCTCAACCTGCAAGGACAAACATCCCCATCCTTATTTTCTGTGGTGACTTGAACAAAAATATCAAAAATTATTCTCTTAATATTCAGATATTATGATATACAGACAAGTAACAGTTTTAGAAAAAGTTCATATCACACAACTTCCTGTGAACGCTTTATGACTTCGTAAAGCTTCATTAATGACAAGGTGCAGTTGTGAACATTACATGGTATAAGAATCAAATGAAGAAATGAATCATCAGCGACCAAAATTGAAATTTTCTGCTTTTCTAAGGACCAAATACATATTTAATCCTTTGTTCTGGCTACATCTAATGGTTGGCATATCACTTTTCTTAACCATTTCTGTTAGGATATAGGATGTTAGGATAGATTGGGTTATGGACTGAGCGGTTAAGGGTGTGAGGGTATCAGTTGTAAATAGGGAGCGGGTCAGAGCTGCTATAAATAGAGCTCTTGTAACTCTATAGAGGGCATTGAGTATTCTTTTGTAAACTCTAGACTTTTACTAGAAGAGGGAGGTTATGCTCCCAACCATTCTTTGTAAAGAGATTTCTATCGTTGTTAATAATAGAACTGTTGGAAGTCCCACATCGACTAGAGATAAGGCCAATTCATAGTTTATAAGTGAGTGCAAATGTTAGGAATCCGAGAATAATTTCCTAACCATCTACCTCACTCACTGATCTGTTAGGAATCAGGGTAAGAATCCTAACTTTCTACCTCACTCGCACACTCCAGTAAAACTCACAACAAGAAATGGTAATGAATTGAACTGTATTCACATCAAAGAATCAAGAATACAACTGGGAAAACCAAGAGCTTAACCTCCTTCACCAGGTCCGAACCGGTCTACAAACTCAAAGGTAAAAACTGTCTACCCGTAACTACAAAAGAGGTCCTTTTATAGACCTTTTCCCGCCCCCTTAACTGCTCAACAGTTAAGTACTCATCTTTATTTCTCTACTATCTTTCTCCTTTCATAAACCCTCCATGTCCTAACATACGCACTCTCACACAACAGAAAGAATCAAATAATGGGTATATTATTCACTGTAACGAATAAAGAGAACACATGTAAGACGAGGGCCTAACCCCTCTCACCAGGTCCTGAAACCGGTCTATACAAATTATATCATTTTCTCTGGCCCCCACAATATAATGCGTTATTTCTTTTATACCCATACTTCCCGCCTTTTCCTAACTGCCTACTCTCTTTTCTTTCTTCTCTCATAAACTATCCAACTCCTAACAGCAAACCTCACCCTACAAGCCGATTTTGTGGGGGGTTGAGTTAGGCTTAAAGTCCACGTCTAACATGGTATCAGAGCCATGGTTAGAGCCTATCCTAGCGATATTTGTTGTTTGCTGGGCATATTGATCCACCCGCTATCGGGCCGCTATCGGACCACCCATTAAAAATGTCTAATCCCACGCTCGAGATGTATATACCTCAGCATGAGGGGGGTGTGTTGGAAGTCCCACATCGACAAGAGACAAGGCCAATTCATAGTTTATAAGTGGGTGCAAACGGGTTTGTGGGGTTGAAGGCTTAAAGTCCAGTTCTAACAAGAACCCGTTCTTTCTTTACTGTTTCTACCTACTGTTAGTGTTCATAGTTAGGTTTCCAACCCAGGTACCTAACAAATTGGTCCGACCTGCCGTTTCGAGAGGCGGTCAGATCATCCAGAGCGCTGCCGTATAACCGGGAGAACTTGCAATTATCCTTAGGAGAGGGCTGCCGGATCAAGAAGCTATCGGATATCCTTAGGAGAGGGGTGCCAGATCAAGAAGGGGTCAAGAACGGATCAAGTGATCAAGAAAGGGGGGAAGCATGGAAGGAAGAGACAATTCTTGGGAAAGGAGGATCAACGAACAGAAAAGGGAGCTAGCAGAATGGAGAAGAAATATACAAGAAATGCGGCAGGAAACTAGAGAATTCTTGTGAGTTCTTGGAGGAAGGGTGTGGAACCAGGAAAAAGGGATTAGAAGGTAGTCCAGGATCTGTAGATGAAGATCAACATTCTGTTAACGAGAATCAAAGAAGGAGAAGGGAATGCTCGAAGGAGGAAGACCGAAGAGACGCCCAACCTAATTGGGGAAAAAGGGTAGAACTACCCACTTTCGAAGGGTTTGATCCGTTGGGGTGGGTCTCTAAGGCAGAGAAGTTCTTCGAGTTGCAAGGTGTGGCAGAGGAGGGTAAGGTGCGCCTAGCTGACATCGGTATGGAGGGGAGCGCTGGCTACTGGTTCAGAGCCTGGAAGGAGAAAGCCAAGAATCGTTCTTGGGAAGGTCTGAAGGGGGCAGTGGTGGTGCGATTTGGAGAACAAAACGGGGGTACCATCTTTGAAAGGGTGGCGGCCAGTAAGCAGTCGGGAATCGCGGAAGAATACGTCCCAGCATCGAACGTGAGAGAATTGCTAGAACCGAACGGGCTAAGACTACAGGAGGCGAACCTGAGAGGACTGCAGGAACTGAACGACGGAGGACTGTTGGATCCGAACGTGAGAGGACAACCGGAACCGAACATGAGGGAACTGTCGGAACCGAACGGTCAAGGACTACTGGATCCGAATTTGAAAGGACGGGCAGAACCTAACGGGAGAGGACTGCCCGAGCCGAACGTAAGAGGATGGCCGGAACCGAACGGGCTAGCACTATAGGATGTGAACCGGAGAGGACTACAGGAACCGAACGGTAGAGGACTGCCAGAACCAAACGAGAGAGGACTGCCCGAGCTGAACGTGACAGGACGACCGGAATCGAACGGGCTAGGACTACAGGCTATGAACCCGAGATGAGTGCAGGAACCGAACGGTCGAGGACTGCTAGAACCGAACGGGAGAGGATGTCGGGAAGCGAACATGAGAGGAATGTCGGATCCGCACGGGAGAGGACTGCCGGACCCGAACGGAAGAGGACGACAGGAACCAATCGGTCTAGGAGGGATGAATCAGTGGGAGAGAAGCGTGATGGAAGAAGGAATGAAGGCTTCGGAGGGAAGAGTGGATGGAAGAATCAATGCCCGGGAGAGAAGAATGGATTTTGTGAGGAGGTGGGCCAGCGAATAGAAAAGGGGACTTGTAGTTTTTAATACACTGACAGAGGGGAGAGAGCGGCTTAAAGCAACGGAAGACATCGAAGACCATTCTCTCAAGGCCTGCGATTCTGGAAAAAAGGTGACCAGAATGCTGGAAGCTAATAGAATCCAAGAAGAAGGGAAATTATTGGAGGAATTGCCACCACCCAAGCCTCCAGATCTGAATTGGAGGGCAGTAGCCAGTGGGTTCACTTCTTGATTCCTCACTGCCTTCCATCGTTCGGCTTGACCTCTCCCCGCCTTCCCCCGTTCGGTGCCCTTCTTCTTCTCCCTCATCGCCTTCCACCATTTGGCTTGACCTCTCCCTGCCTTCCACCGTTCGGTGCCCTTCTTCTTCTCCCTCACCGCCTTCCACCGCTCGGCTCGACCTCTCCCCGCCTTCCACCGTTCGGTGCCCTTCTTCTCTCATATACTTTCTTCTTCTCTCGTATACCTTCCAACCCCTAACAACATCTGTTACCTTATATCGTATCAGTTATGGTCAATTTTTGATTAACCAAATCCAAGTACATATAGAATACTCGTTAATAAGGTAACAAAATATTTAGAAGTAGAAGTCGCAAAACGAGAAGGACCAGTAATATTAGAGTTAACTAGAAAAGGTGATGAAGCTCATTTATTGAGACTATTAGAAAAATAATGACAAATATGTCTTCCTAATTAAATCAACTCACAATCCAAACTAGAAAAATGATTTAAACATGACACCATCTTTTGCAAATTTGTCAACCCAGGACATCCTACATGTGCATCAATCATCATTGAAGAGATCACATATGCAAATACTGACAATGATAGAAAGATATAGTACAGGCCATGGGACTCACATCTGACGTCAATCATCCTTCGTGATATTTGATCATACAAAGTAATATTATTTTTAGTAAAGGTGGAGATAGTGTCATTGTATTGGATCAATCAGATTACAGAAAGTAGATTAAATGGACAGGAAAAGGCATAAAAGATAGAGTCAACAATAAGAAATGGGAGGGGCTACATAGTGTCAATGCCACAAGCTTTTGTTTTTGAACCATTGGCAAAGTGGTAGAAGGCAAATTATCAATAGTAGTAGTATTAGAAAGTAAAGAAAGAGAAAAGAGAATGATTATCAAATATATGGTGAATTACACCACAGTCAATGACCCAAGGACCAAGGAAAGGAGAATCAGATAGACAAGCAGAAGAATTACCAATGTATGCTATCAAGGAAGTTTAGTAGTACATTGGAAAGTCTCTGTTAGGATATAGGATAAGAGGATATAATGGGTAATAGGTTTAGGATAGAAGGTGGAGAAATTGTATAAACAACACCCGGTTATGTTGTCAGGGGCATCATTGAGTATTATTTTGTAAATCTGGACTTTGGCCAGAAGAGGGGGATTAAGCCTTCGTTAGGGCTAAGAGGGGGATTAGGCCTCCATTAGCGCTATCAGTGTACATCGTTCTCAATTTCAATACAGAAACTCATTCTTTCATTGTTCTTTCTATCTTCTAAGTGTGTTCTTGTTAGGTTCCAAACATAGGTACCTAACAAATTGGTCCGAGGCTTCATATGTTGTCAAAGTGTTATACGAGGCTGATCAGCTGGTATTTTGGAGCAATAGCTGACTCGACAATAGATGCCTAAGCATTATGAAGTAAATGAGAGGGTTTCACATGCAGCTTCCAACACTTATCAATCTTATGTGTAATGCACGGACAACGCTTGCATTTTGGAAACAAGAATACGCTAGAGATAAGCAGAGATAGGACCTTCAAATAGTCATGGAAAGAAGTGTCAAGAGATATTGGCATACATCATATAAGTGGTGTGTTTCATTTGTATAAAGGGCACAAGCCTCGCTCCAACCTGATGCACATGTCTCATGGGCACAGAAAAATAGGTTTGACTGAGATGTGGATATAGTAGATTTGATAACATGACACAATTGAGCTTCAATCTTTATCCATTGTTTATGTTCTTCTAGTTGAGACAAATAAAACAGACTATATTTAAGAGTAAATTGAGAGCTTGAAAACTCCCTCATATGTTCTCATATTTATATTCATAGGATTCTGATACAATGTGTAAAGGGAAAAATCAGAGATCAATCGTAGATACTTAGGTAAAAAGATAGGTATGGTAATAGGTACTAGTATTTTTCCAATACAATTACTTCTTAACTACATTTAATGCTTATTCTAACATTCTCCCTCAAGTTGAAGTATACAAATTGTATGTACCAAGCTTGGAACAAATAAAATCAATTAGAGGTCCCTTTTATGATTTTGTTAATGATTTTGTTAATACATCTGCAAGTTGAATATTGGATCCAACAAACTCAGTACAAATTTCCTAGGAAAGCAACTTTTCCCGTACGAAGTGCACTCAATCTCAATGTGTTTAGTTATTTCATGGAACACTCGATTGGAAGCAATGTGAAGGGCAGCTTGGTTGTCACAATACATCTTCATTTGTTGAATCTCATAAAAGTTAAGTTTTTGAAGGAATTATTTCACCCATATAAGTTCACAAGAGACATCATTGCCCTATATTCAACTTTAGTTGTTGATTGAGTGACAACATTTTGTTTCTTACTTTTCCAAGACATAATATTTCCTCCAGAAGAAAACACAATATACCGTAGTATAACACCTACCCGTAAGGGATCCTACCCAGTCAACATCATAATACCCAGATATTTGGGTATTTCTTTTATCTTAATATAACAAACCTTGTCCTAGATCCTTTTTCAAGTATCTTAGGATACGCATGACAACATTCCAATGGCCAATACAAGGAGCTTGTATAAACTGACTAACTACACCAACTGCAAAGGATAAATCAGGTCTAGTGATAGTAAGATAAATAAGCTTTCCAACCAGTCTTCTATATCTTTCTAGATCAGAGAAAGATCCATCTTGTTCTGTCATTAATTTTTGATTTAGGTCCATAGGACTTCTACAGTCAAGCATGTTTGTCTCTTTCAAGATGTGTAGGGCATACTTCCTTTGAGAGATTACAACACCGTCTTTTGACTAGGCTACATCAATACCTAAGAAGTATTTGAGGCTCCTAAGATCCTTAGTTTGAAAATGTTTACAAAAGTATTCCTTCAGTTGAGATATTCTAGTAGCATCATTCCCTATAATGATTATATTACGATTAACATATACTATTAAGTAAACACATTTCCCAGGAGAGGTATGACAATAAAAAGCTGACTGATTCGCTTCAATATGTTTCAGGGCAAAATTTTGAATAATTGAACTAAATTTTCCAAACCAAGCACGTGGAGATTGCTTGAGACCATAGAAAGTGCAGCGCAACTTATAAATCAAGCTAAACTCCCCTCGAGCAACAAATCCAGTAGGTTGCTCCATGCAGACTTCCTCTTCTAGATCCCCATGGAGAAAAGCATTTTTAATATCCAGTACATGAAGTGTCCAATGACGAATAGCTACCATGGCAAAGAAACGACGAATAGTAGTCCTTTTGGTCATGAGAGAAAAAGTATCATTGTAGTCAAGTTCATACAATCATTGACAATTATTAAAAAATTTGGCTATTATTACCTGCTACAGTGACACTTTTTCTTCATTTTGGCCTTGAATACAGTCATACAATGATTGTACAATGATAATTAAGACCATTTACATGACTCACATTTTAATTTTGACACGTGTGGATGTCCCTTACGATCATGCAAAAGCTTAGTAGATAGAGAAGCAAAACAAGACACACATAGACTAGTTCTAAATTAGTACAAAACTCCATATTCATATCCTCCTCCAATCAGTCGTCCTATACCACATTCCTGTATAACAAAGGATTTGGCATCAAAGGTTATTCAACTGTTAAAAGACTTGGTTAGTTGACTCAAAGAAATAAGATTGAAAGGACAAGGGAAAAAAAGAACTAATTTTAGATAAGAAAGTGAAACTTGACCAACCTTGGAAGGAGATTTTAGAGCCATTGCCTAGGGTGATGAAATAAGGATTTTATGGAAAGGAAAGGGTGAGAACAAGGAGGTAGTACCAAAAATATGGTTAGAAGCACCTGAGTCAATTATCCATGGGCTTTTGACCTTCCATGGATTATGAGATGCAAGTTGTTGAGAAGTTGTGATTTATGGATAATTGTGCCAAGCTATTAGATTTCAACCACAATATTCTTGGTATTCTTCATCAAAGAATTTTGGTTTAACAATTTCAGCAATAGAGACATTGGTTGTTTCATGCAAAGAGAAAGAGAAAATAGTTCCAAACCTTTCCACTGGTGGAGAAGAAGAAAACAGCTAAGGTGGATGAGAATCCTAGCGTGACCTCGAACTAGGATGACTCTTGACCACATTGGTGGCGTGACAAAGAGTTTCGACTGAGACCTATGACGGTGGCGCGACAAAGTTCCGGCGAGAGGAAGGCGGTGCATGGGTGACATGCGCCTAACAGCGACAAACAGATATTGAGTGTGTGGCAACACGTGTAGAAGAATCAGCTTCCGGAATTGCCAAGGTTGGTCGTTGCTTAGAAAGACGCTCCAAATCTAGTGGTCGCCAGAGAAAACTGGGAAACAGTGGCGGCTGGCAGCAACAGAGGTGACGGATGGTGAATGTGCTGAAAACTGCTCCGAAGAAGATTGAGACCAACAAAACATAATCGACCTGCTCTAATACCAAACTGAGATAAATAAAAAAGAATATACTTAAGAGTAAATTGAGAGAGCTTGAAAACTCCCCTTAGATATTTTCATATTTATATTGATAGGATTATGATACAATGTGTATAGGGAAGATCAAAGATCAATCATAGAATTCAATAGTGGGCAGTAATACGAGATTTGTGCCCAACCCACTTAGCCATAAACTAATTTCAGAAGCTCAATTTGAATAGTTAGCCTCGTCCATCGTCTCAATACCAACAATATGGTTAGAAAATATGTGAGAGTCTATTATAGATGTTAATTAGGTGATGGAAAACATTTTCTAAATCTAGAAAAAAATAAATAAAATAATCCAAGATAGAAAATTAATTGAACTGCCAAACAAACTCCGAATGAGCCACCACCACAGGGTTTAGGATTTCATAGAGGAGGCTACCAAGGCGTAGGTTGGCTGGCCTTTAGCCACTGCTGCGTGCACCGCCATGCGCCAACAAGAGTTGTGGGCTACGAGAAATATGACGTGCATGGATCTGTGGTTTGCCTCAATGTATGTCTTGTTGGATAATCAGCTCAATGTCATCCCTACCCTGTGCTCCCCAAACAAAACAAAGGTCGTCGAAAACAACATTGAAACCACGCATGCAAACTTGGGAGCAAGGTTCGCCAAACAAAATCTTTCAGATATAATGGGTCTACCAAACCAACATGGTTTTTATATAGCTCCTAGAGACCATGCAAAACTACAAGAAATAAAGAGGCACTGGGCTGAACCGTGCAATTTTTAGACAGCACGAAACTTTATTTATATTGACAAAACTAAATCAGTAAATAGAGGAGATATGGTATCCTCTAATAATTAAGATATGATGCGAGAATAAATAAAAATTTTCCTAATAGTACATGTATAATCTAGATATTCCTAATTATAAAAGATATGCACCTAAGCTAAGGCCTTGTAAACCCCATATCAAAATCTCATGCTTCCACCATGGGTCCTCAAATCTTGTAACTTTCAACTGGAGTTTGACGTCTTCTCTCTAGAAGTAGAAGCACGTCTGGTGGCAATCTTTTGGATCCAAACCAGTCATAACCTTCTAAGACTCCTTGAGGAAAGAACCACAAAAATGATTAAGAACTTGGAGGCCAGAACAGTTGGGCAGGTCACTATCACTTTGTATCGTAAATGTTAAAATTTTAAGAAATATCTAAAAAATACTTAGAATATTTGTAAGTATATTAGATTATCTCTTAGCATTTATTCTTCTTTAATATTTGAGTTGTTCCCTTATTTACTAAGGATCTTTATTATTATAGGAATATCTAATTAGAATCAAATTTAGTAGAATATGATTTATAGGCATATCATATCACGTATTTTATTGTCATTACCTAACAATGGCAAGTATGAGTTTAATGGTCACCACATACAGTGGGTGTAGATGCCACTACCCTCCCACGCGCCACCCCCCCTACAGATACCATGTGAAACTAGAAGGGAAAGGAGAAACCATTGAAGAGGGGAAGTGTGACCTGCCATTACTTCTGACACTTTTATCAAAGCAAGAAAACTTGTTCAAGAAGCTTAAATAAATTGTACAAACATTTAAAAAAGGAGGCTAACATCACTATTGATCTAACAGTGTAATGAACTTCAAAAGCCTTCTAAAATACCTGTGCCGAAATTGTTACAATTCTGGACTGCAACTCAGATGCAACATTTGTAACATCCTTGACAAAATTATTGTCTGCAGGATCTGCAAGATCGGTTTCTGCAACATTTGCCACATATATAATAGGTTTCATGGTGAGTAAGCAGAGATGTTTTACAGCATCCCTTTCAAAATCTGTTAAGGTCACAGATCGTGCAGGCTTTCCATCCATAAGCGCCTGTTGAACCTTTTCCAATGCAGACTTTTCTGCCTCTTCCTAGAATCAAAATTTTCAAAACCAAGTTGAAGGATTTATTTCAACAAATAAACACAAGTTTAAGACATGTGGTAGCAGGCAGTTAAAGACTATAACCTTGAGTTTAGATTGTGAATCCTTTGCCTTGCCCTTCTTTAGCTTATCAATTCTTTTTTCAATCTGCATTGCTTAAAAAAGGAATATCTTAGCTTATCAGTGAAGTTTGTTATAATTTCATAGCAAGTGTTTCTGCATGCACAGGTAGAGTTCAAAAACCCAAAAGCACGAGGAAGAAAAATAATATAATATCATCCAAACTAAGTAATAGATCATGACAAATATTATAAAAAGCTAAATGTACTACCAACATATTTAGAATGATAAATAAGCAATAAAATGGTGTGGAGTGATAGTTAGTAAGCTGACCTGGTCCAAATCTGAGAAAACGAGCTCCAAATTGATAACATCGATATCAGACTTGGGGTCAACCTTCCCATTCACATGAACAATGTCATTGTCTTCAAAACATCGTACAACCTAATTTGATTATCGAAAACCAACAGATCCACAGAAATTTTAAATAAATAAAGGGAATGAAAACTACCCTGTATTTCGTACCATATACAAACGATTCCAAACTCTAAGTTAAGATTCACACTATGTACATAGCGCTACTAAATTGGTTCATAAAACTTGAGATTAAACAGAAAATATATTTCTAGAGCCAAACTCTAAGTTAAGATTCACACTATGTACATAGCGCTACTAAATTGGTTCATAAAACTTGAGATTAAACAGAAAATATATTTCTAGAGGACTTAGTTGATCCCTCTCACAATCCTCTATTTATAATAAAGCACAAATACAAAAGTACATGGAAGATTAAGAGACTTCCCTAGTCATATAAGTACAGAACTAGGTACTACTATAGATACAACTCATAAAAGCTAGCACACTACGATGATATGTAGATGTAATTATTCTAGCAACAAAAAAAGGGAACAACTGCAGAGAACAAAAAGATTAGATAGCTGTAATCATCTAAGATCATGATAACAAAGAAATGACGATAGATACACACCTGAAGTATAGAATCCACCTCACGAATATGCGACAAAAACTTGTTACCCAACCCCTGCAATAGTTGAAAAGAGAATAGAGATCAATGCAATGAAAATGCATACTTACTACCGCCAAACATAAAAGAATTTATTAAAAATAAGATAAAAACAAGTTCTTGTTGAGACAAGAATCAGAGAGAAGAGAAATTAAAAAAACCTCGCCTTGACTTGCACCCTTGACAAGCCCAGCAATATCCACAAATTCTATTGATGCTGGAACAGAACGCTGAGATTTGCTGAGATCCGAGAGTACAGGGAGACGAGAATCGGGAACAGCAACAATCCCTACATTTGGCTCTATTGTACAAAATGGAAAATTAGCAGCTTGGGCCTTTCCATTTTCCACCTAGACATACAAAACCATTATTTAATTAATATCTGATACATTATGATAAATTTGGAACTATTAGGGCTATGCACAAAAACATCAATAAAACAATCAGCACAAACATTGAACAGAAATTAAACAAACTAGATAAAATAATCCTACAATATTTTGCTAGTTAGTTGATTACAAAAAGAGGCAAAAGTAGTTAATGCAAACTTAATTCTAATATAATAGTGACATTTGCATTTTTGAAAAGTAGCCCTTCACAAGTTTCTATTTGTCCATTGCTATTTCATAGATAAAACTTAAGAATTGATTCAAGGGTTGACTATCCACTTACCAGGAATAAAATCCAAGCCGTCATTTCAAAAACTGTAAATTTCAAAATCTTATAACATGTATTCTACTGTTTGGTATGATTAAATCATTTTGAAATACAAGTCCCCAACCACAAAAAGCCTACTCTGAAGCATGTTAAGACTCATGAAACAGCACACTTAGATTTAACCTCAGTGTCGACTTTTCAAATTTCTAAGGGATCTACTAATCAATTCCACAAAAAGCTTCGCACACTGATAGTGAACTGTACATTTTGTGTACATGTTTAAAAGGATTCTTTGACATTTATAGATTACTTTGGTACTCAACAAATATGTGGACAATTAAAAAGAAGTTTAAACAAATATACACATCTATTTCCCTTCGTAATAGCTACAGTTAAGCACATCTTCACTATTTAATATTAATGAGCAGAGAATTCATGTCAAAATGTTTACCAAGTATATGCAGTCTATTTTTGCCATGGAAAGTATGAATCTATAGTCATGAATCAAGCCAAGTGGCAATTTCTGATCCTTGTAGCCAACCTCATTGGGATAAGGCTTTTGTTTTTGTTGTTGCAAAGTACAAAATTCAAAATATCAAGGAAAGCTTGGAATTCTTACACATTGAGCACTTCTCATCAACTTTAGTCAAACATTGTTGCATTCTTACACAAAATAGTTCTTCTTCTTTCATGGTTAAAACAGTAATGCAATACCAGATGCTTAATTTGTTCATTACTAAGAATAATAATCTTCATGTCCTCCCCCCTCCCCTGCGACCAAAAACTAACAATCGAAAACTTACTGAACTCAATTCTAGATATGTTTCTTAGAAAAGTTTGTGATAGATACTAGAAATAAGGAAGCACACAATAGCTGAATAGTCACTTTATTATTAAAGAAAAACAGAGTGCATATCCCAGAAAGAGAATACAGATTTGTAAAAGTAAGAAAAAAGGTATTTCTAGACAGTTAGAGAGTGTCTAGTCTCTCCCGATTCCTAGCCAATTCCAGCCCCTCTTCCCCCCACTCTCTTTCCACCCCTTATACCCAAACAACATAATTACTCATTTCCTACTGTGCCAGCTCAGCAGTTTGTTATATGGAAAGATTCTTCTCATTCTCTCTCTGACCATTTTGATCCCCTACTTTGCCATTCCTTCTTTGTCTAACATACACCTTAGATATTTTAGGTTTGGGCCTAACTATTTCTGGGTTCCTATCAGTTTGTAAGTTGCGAACTATGTTTTAACAAATGATAAAATCAAAACTTGACCATTGAATGATCCCTGATAACCAAATTTAATGTTTGCCATCTTGTCTTCACCAATATGGCAAAATCCCATTTTCCAAAACATCAATATTTTATTTGAATAATGTTCTCTTTTTAACTATACCAAAAACTTTTGCCTTCTTGTCTTCACCTTCAATTTATTTTGGGACTTAAGCAACTAAAAGAATAATGTTTTCACTGGCAAAGAAGAATCTATTACATAGGAACTAGAACTAGAATATATGAACAGAAATTTAACAAACGCCGGATACATAATTGCATTTGGAAAATACAAAGGTATCACTCTCTCCCTAAACACATTCATTCAAACCCAAGAAACAAATAAGCTTAAAATTGATAGTAAATTTGAATCAGGGAACATGTACAAGGTTCAGAAACCACGAATCAACAACAAGCTTTCCCTCTACAAACCACATCAAACAAGGACAGCTCACATTATTAGAGAAAACCATCCATCAAAAGCAAAAACTTGCTACTCAAATAGAGCCATTCAAATTCCCAAAGATGTTCGCCGAAGCAACTCAACTTGCATACCCAAAATACATACCCATCAAAGTGTCTATGACCAATGCCTAAACCGCCAAAATACTCAAACTGCGGGAATGAAAAACAATGACAAGAAAGACCCTTCATTTTCCAACTGTAGTTGAGTCTAGTGGAAGGAACTAGCCCCTTAGAATTTGGTTAAAAAACGTTCGAATTTCCAAAATATGTGTCCTGCAGTACATTGGAATAATCCCATAAACTCAACTTATTAAAAGCATACTCAAATAAAGACCCATCAATGTTAAAAGCTTGTAAAACAAGTTTTAAATCTATTTATATACGCGGTAAAATAGTCTCATCACTAGTTGATAGAGACTCCCAATGATCAAAGAACATTGAAACCCACAAAAAAGAAATACATGGATGAAAAAACAAACAGCATAAAAACCCTTCATTTGTCAACTACAATTTGGTCCAGCAGAAGGGGCTAGTCAGTGTGGCAAACTAAGGTTCAAAATCCGGCTTTAAAAAGTATCCACATTTAGTGTTCCACAATGCCTCAAATAGGATCACAGGACACGTATGAGTGGGAAAATTCATTTCAAGGAATAGCCAGAGAGAGATAGAGGGAGAGGCTTACAACGGCATTGAAGAGAGTGGATTTGCCAACGTTGGGAAGGCCAACGATACCAGCCCTGAGGCTCATGCTTATCTTGGACGAAGAGAACCTTCGCTGAATGTCATAGAAGCGAGTGCGTGTGGTGGAGAGAGTGTTATTTGTGAAGAGGGTCGACTTCAATGGATGAACTAAACTGGGAACCAAGTGAAGATGGTTGCAAGCTGCTCTGGCCATTTACTTCACGACGAACACACACGCAGAGAAGATAGAACAATGATTCTGTTATCTGTTCTTTTGCTGCATTGTATTATAAAACTCTTGTGAACGTTTTTTCCACTTGGGTGCTTCTATGCCCCCCGTTTCTGATTAGGTTTTTTTCTGCCAATTTCTAAAGCCTTGTTTAGGCTAAAGTTTTCTGTTATTATTTATGTTTTATTATGTGGAATTTTGAAGGAATCTTGTTTTAATGTATTATTATTTCTGTTTTATACTTTGGAATTTTGAAGGAATCTAGTTTTAATGTATGAACTAGTTTTAAAACCATGTTTGTGTGTGTTTATTAAAAGAGGATTAGAGATTAAGAAAAAATAATAATAATTTTTAAGTTTATAATTAAGTTTTGAATAAAATCAATCTCCAAAATAATTTATAGGTTTAGAAAGTTACTATGTTTTTAAAAATATAAAGAGTAAACTTTGAAAAATATAAAAGATAAAAGGTTATGCAAAAATAAAGTAGATTTTCTAAAATATAAAAGATATGCAGAAATATGTATAATTGACTCACTAAAATTATAAATTAGTGTATGAATAGATTGATGTAATGTGAATGGTTAGACTCGTAATCAATCTATTGACAAACTCATTCAATATGTGTTATTAAACTTGTCTAATAAGTATATGAACACGTTCTTCTTATGTGTATTGTTAGACTCAACTAATTACTATAGGGACAAACTTGTATAATGTATATTGAAAAACTCGTCTAATCATAAAATGGATAGAGTAGTCCAAAGTGTATTAATATATTCATATGTGTATGAACATACCTGTCTAACCTATATTGTTAAATTGGTGTAATTAGTGTTTAGACACACTCGTCAAATGTATGTTACAAGACTTGTCTTATTAATGCATAGACATACTCGTCTAATATGTATTCTTATACTCATCTAATTAATGCATGGAATAACTCATCCAATATATTTTTTTCTATACTCATCTAATTAATAAATCAATAGACTTGTCTAATATGTATTACAAGATTCATCTAAACAGTAAATTAACATACTTGTATAATGTTTATTAATAAACTCGTCTAATTTATGTGTTGAAAGACTTATATAATGTATATTGTTAGAATCATCTAATAAATATATGAATGACTCATCTAAGGTATATTGCTAGACTCATTAAATCAATACATCGACAATCTCATCTAATGTTTTTTTATTTTGCTCATCTAATCAATGTATTCTTAGACTTATCTAATAAATTTTGTTATACTCGTATAATTAACGTATGAAATGACTTGTCAAATATTGTTTGTTATACTCATCTAATATTTTATGGATAATCTCGTGTAATTTATTTGCTATATTTTTCTAATCAATGTATGGAAAGGCTCGTCTAATGTGTATTGTTAGACTCATTTAATCAATACATAGATAAATTCACCTAATATGTATTGCTAGACTTACTTAATCAGTGTATAGACACACTCCAATAACGTGTATTGATAGACTTGTTTAATAAGTGTATATTCAGACTCGTGTAAAATGTATTGCAAGACTTAATTAGTGAGTAGACAAACTCGTCTAATGTGTATTAATAAACATGTCTAATTTGTGTATATACAAACTTATCTAATGTATACTATTAGAGTTGTTTAATCAATGTATAGACATATTTGTCTAGTTTTGTTTCTAAAATCATTTAATTAGTGTATGGACATAGTCGTCCAAATCAATGTATCTACAAACTCATTTAATTGTATTGCAAGACTTGTTTAACTGGTGAATGGACAAACTCGTCTCATGTGTATCAATAAACTTGTATAATTCGCGTACGAAGAAACAAACTTGTAATGTAAGATCCAAGAAAATAGGGGTATTAAAAATAAGGTGGTCTTATGACTTTGGTGTTTTTGTTTGGTAATTAGTGTTATTGAGTGTACACCTTTGTTAGAATATAATTGTTATGTTATTTCTTTGATTATATTTATATTTTGGCCTAGGAACAAAAGGGTCTTTTACCTTTTATTAATTAGATGTAGAAATTAAAATAGGGGTGTAGAAAGATAACACATGCAAATTAAATAATCTGGAAATTTAATAAAAAGATATTACGTAAATCTTTTAGAAGATTAAGTTGTTTTTATTTTAAAAAGTAGTTGAAAGAAAATAGGAGATATAATTTTGGTAGGTTTAGATATTAAAAGAGATATTATTATTAGAAAAGGATATTATTAGATATTGTTAGATATTCTAAAAGATATTCTTGGATATTGTTATATAGTTACAAATTAAAATATATCTTGAGATATTATTAATTAAAAAATATTGTTAAGACCTCGGTAAGTGTACCGAATCGTATCAAGTAATAATAAATGATAAGACCAAGTATCGTTTCCCAAGAGACTCACGACACTAAACAGTCATGTAATTACTTAACTAATTAAAACTTTGAAGAACAATTTAGGGTTTTTAAATGCAAAAACAAGAAAGTAAATATGAATGTAATTTTGATCAATTGAAGAGAAATGCAAAAGTAGAGCTGTCAAATGGGTCACAACCCGCGGGCCAACCCGGGCCACCACGGGTTTGAGCCGGGTTGAGTTTGAAAAAATTGTATTTTTTTTATGCGGGTCAGATTTCAACCGGCTCATTTATACCTGGCTCATGCGGGTTGAACCTGTGGTGGGCCGGGTTGAACCTGTGGTGGGCCGGGTTGGCCCACCAACCCACCAACCAAATTTTATTTTATTAAAATTTAATTTTAATTTTATAAAAAAATATTTATTATTTTGTTTTTGCTTGAAAAAATTATTTAAGTTCCTTATTTTCAAAATTAATTAAACACCCATGTAGGGAGTGAAATTTGGGAGTGAAATTTGTTTAGATTTAAATTATAAAAATTTTGTAATTTTTTTTATTTAAAAAAAAGTTGTAATTAAGTGAGCCAGTGAGCCAACCCGTGGTGGGTCGGGCCGAGTTCAAATTTTTTTGGCTCGCTAATAAATGAGCCTAGTTGGGTTGGCTCACTAAGTGACCAACAACCAACCCATGGTAGGCCAGGCCGGGTCGGGCCGGGTAGCCCGTTTTGACAGCTCTATGCAAAAGTGAATGATGATGTTGGTATTATAAGATGAAGATGTTGTTGGGATTTAGATTTCACCTAATCACTCTCATGCATATAAGAATTCTTCTTCTTTATTAATTGTCAATGTCACTTTCTAAATTACTTAGAACCCGATGTCTCGGCGAAAGAAGCCTATCCTTAATTACTAGACCACAATGTCTTGCATCCCTAATAATTAATTTTGCATTACGAACGGAAGCTTAAGACAACCAAGCGTTCTATCCCTATGTCTAGGCAATAGTGCCCTTGGGAGAAATTCAGGCTTAAGGTTCAAAGGGTAGAACAACATTATTCTTTATTGGGTTCACATATTGGCATTGGCTAAAAAGGGAGAAGAAAACATTGCCTTGATCATGTGTAACAAGTGATAACGGTTGAAAATACCATTTTCTGTGATATAATTTTGATATTAAACGCACCTTTTTGACTTAGAAACTTGCTTGAACTCATGTTTTTGCTTTAGTTTTGCGAATAAGTGAGTAGAGGATATACTTAATGATTTTATCACTAAATTCCCTTGATTTTGTAGGAAATTGGAATGATTTGAAAGAAGAAAATACAAACCGAACGGTGTAAGAAGATAGACTGAATGGTGTAAGAAAGACCAAACGGTAAGGTGGTGGAAACTAAGCCGAACGGTGTGGGACAGCATACAATAGCCGAACGGTGTAACGTTGGCCACACGATTTGAGAGAAAGGTAGACAAACCGAACGGTTTGAGAAAGGAGAAGCCGAACGACATGGTAGAAGATATGTCGAACGGTTAACAGAGGGAAGCCGAACGGTGAAACTGAACGGTCCATGACACCTTTTGAATGCCACTCTGAACCACATCACCGCCCGGGCGCCCTTCCAGGGGCGCTAAGTGATAACAGTTGAAAAACTGTTATTTTTATGATTAAAATTGACACTAAAAGCAACCTTTACACTTAGAAACTAGCTTGAAATCATGCTTTTCTTCATATTTTTAGAAATAAGAGAGCTGGACAGGTTTATGCTTGATTTCAGTGTTTTTGTGCAGGTTTTAAGGTGAATTTGGTGAAAGAAGTGAAGAAGGAGAGAGATGAAATCAGAAAAGACATCAAAAAGTGCAAAAGGAGAAGCCGAAGTCACCGCTCAGCGGCAGTTTACCGCTGAGCGGCACTCAGGCACTCACGGGAGATCCGCTGAGGGGCAAAATGGCCGCTGAGGGGAGAAAACAAGACACGCACTTACCGCTGAGCGGCACTTTAATGGGCTTGGACCTAATTTTTTGTAATTTACGAATGATATTTAAGCTTTAGGGTTTCCTAGGGTTAGGTATCTCTGGCTGGAACGAAGCAAACACTCTCTCTTCCACCCCTTTGAAGGAGGATCTTGGATGCTGAGGCTTCCTCTTCACCTTTTTAGGGTTTTATCTTTCATTCTTTCATTGTAATTCATCTAGGTTCACCATGAATATGGTGAACTAAACTCTGTATGTTTGTTGGGGAATCAATGTAATCTTGTGAAGCTCTCATATATGGAATCTGTTTTTACATCTTTTAATTAAGACTTATGCTTTCTTTCATCATTAGTTAGGGTTATTCCTCTTTGCTTAATGCTTGCATTGTTTAACTCATTCGATGCATGATTATTGGTTTTGTCGATACGGGCACGTACGGGGAAGTCTAGATTCGGGGAATTTCTCCCAATATGATATTGGTTGTCGTTAAGCTCCTGCACTTATGAACTGATCATTAGGAATGCTAGGAATTGTATGAACTCGTGATTAGGGAGAAGCCTTCTAGAAAGGTACTTTAGAGAGTGGCATTAACAATGATGATTTGAATGTTGAATTCCTAAAATATATGAGAGTGGATAAGATGAAATTGACCCCCAACAACATATTCATACATAAATTTCATTGAAAGTGTTTATCTTTTGCTTTTTGCCATTGATCAAAATTTCATGCATACATGTTTATTTTCTGTCTTGCATATTAAACTCCAAATATTTCGTCTTTTAAGTCTTAACTAATCAGTAACCCACACAACTAAACTAGGTCGTGAGTCCTTTGGGAAGAACGATACTTGGTCTTACCAAGTTTATTACTTGAACGATTCGGTCATACTTGCCGATTGAAAAACAAGTTTGTGACATCATAATTTGGTGTTCATAAATTTGTCCATCACTAAGCGCCAGTTTTCACGCAAATTCGACTGATTGCTCCTTCTAGGGCGCTGAACGCTAGTCCTCATGTGTCGCAGCACGCCTGGGCGCCCTAAATTAGGGTGTTGAGCGCCAGCGTGTTGGGCCTGGACCTGTTTTCTGTTATTTGTTTGATCTATTTAAGGACTTGGACGTCGTAGGGATTGTATCTCTTGATGGCTTGAGCATAAAAACACATTTCTGACCCCTTGGGGGTAGATTTAGGGATGCAACAACTCTCCTCTTCTCTTTCTAGGGTTTTTCTATCTCTTCCATTCCATTATTCATCTAGTTTCTCTATGTTAATGGGGAACTAAACCTAATTTGTTGTTGGGGAAGATTTAACCTTTAAACTCTCATGTATTTGAATTGGTTTTAATTACATATGCTTCTTTCATTAATTGTTATGGTAATTCTTCTTCGCTCAATGCTTGTTATGTTTAACTCATTCATGGCATGATGTATGATTTGCATGAGTACCAGGAGGTATCTTACAATTCAGGTTTTGGAGAATCTCCCAAAAGCAGTATTGCTCAGGGATGGAGATATGAGTTTTGGTCATCTTAAGCTTCTAATCGTAATGCAGAATTAATTATTAGGGATGCAAGGGATTGTGGTCTAGTAATTAAGGATAAGCTTTCTTCGCCGAGGGATCGGGTTTTAAGTACTTTAGAAAGTGACGTTAACAATTGAATGAAGAAGATGAATTCTTATATGCATGAGAGTAAACTAGGTGAAATCTAAACCCCAACAACATACTCATCTCATATTTTCAACTTCATCCATTCATTCTTGTGTTTTGCCTCAATTGATCAATTTGCATTCATATTTACTTTTTTGTTTTGCATTCAAACCCTAAAATTGTTCTTCAAAGTCTTAATTAGTTAGGTAATTACATGATTGTCTAGTGCCGTGAGTCTCTTGGGAAACGATATTTGGTCTTACCATTTATTATTACTTGATACGATTCGGTACACTTGCCGATATCTTAACAACAAGCAAGTGGTTCAATAAAGCAGTCATTAACTCAACCATGCATCTCAAAACAATAGAGCAAACACAAGACAATATTACTCATCACAAAGCATTTCATCACCAAACACCAAACCATTGCAGCACAGTTTATTTAGTTAGCCAAGTAGATAGTTCAAACTAAAAACAAAATCAACAAAGTAAAGACAAGAAAAGAAAAATCCTGATCTAGCAGCATCCATCAGTAGATGTTATCATCTGAATCATCATCCTCTACTATCATCCGAGTCTTCATCATCTTCTTCATCCTCTTCATCTTCTTCATCCTCTTCGTCTTCTTCATCCTCACCATCTTCTTCATCTTCTTCTCCATCATCTTCTTCATCCTCATCATCATCATCCTCCTCCACGGCTGCAGCTCCAGATGCTCCAACTCCTCCACTAGCCTGCGCCTAGTATGAAAATCGCGTACAACGTCGAATATTTTGGACTTTTAATGACGAATTCGCGAACGACGTCATATCATGAGACGTTAAATTGACGTCGAATTTAAAAAATTCGACTTAAATTGACGTCGAATTTAAAAATTCGACGTTAAATTGACGTCGAATTTAAAAATTCGACGTTAAATTAACGTCGAATTTTGTCAATAAACGACGTTAACTTAACGTCGAATTTTGTTAATATACGACGTTAACCAAATTTTTTTTTGTTTTTTTTAATTAATTGTGATCCTTTTTTATAGCTCTACGAGACCTGAAAAGCAGAAAAACAACAAATTTCAGTTTTTGGTATTTTATCAAGCAAGAACTATGAACGTAGTATCAACAAATAACAATAACCAATAACAAACAAGTTCAATCAAACAACAACAACAAACAAGTTCAACCAAACAACAACAAACAAGTTCAACAAAAAAAAAACAACAAACAAGTTCAACGAATAAGTTCTTCAAAACGAAAACGAAAATTAACCTTCAAAAGGTGGGTTCGTCGGAATAAAGTGTTGTCACCGATGACAAAGAAAGCAGAATGCGCCTATGAAGAACAAAAGCACGAAAATAATCGGTCAAAACAAACGAAAATCATACATAAAATGCATTTGTATCAAATGAAAGAAAGATTACATGTGATGGTCGTCAAATTTCATTCGAGAAAAGTTTGAGAAGAGAAGAGGGTGTCGCGCGCTAAGATAAAGTGAATGAATTTTCAATCTCCCGCTCAAATTTTTATTGAATTCACTAACCTTTTGACGTCTAACACTGGGACATTCGACGTTTTATATCATTTTACGTCGAATTGCAATGCTAAACGACGTTTAATAATTGCATTTATTTACAAAAAGGCCACAGGTCATTTTTAACGTTGGCTATTCAATGGTTGGACGTTAAACGTGTGACGTTAGACGTTGTTTTTGTACTAGTGGCGCCTGATCAGTAGGCCATGCAACATGGGCCATGAAAGCATCCTAAGACATGAACTGACGCTCAAGGAAGGCAGATGTCAGGGTCATCAATAACACCTGCTCGCCTCTGTAAAGTGCCTTCATCCTAGACTTCATTAGAGACATATACATATCTCTCATCTGAAAAGGGGCAGCATCCTCAGCCTGCTCCTGCTGAGCCGCCCTTGGTTGTCTCCTATGAGCCCTAGGAGGCTGAGGTCCTGGCACTGGCACTCCCTCCTCATCCAGCATACAATACTAGGTATAGTAAGAGGCGTCAATCTCCTTCCTAGGTCGCTCAAAGGGTGGAGAAGAAGAGTTCACACCTGCTAGCTCACAAAGGTGTGTAATGAGAGATGGATGCCCTAGAAGAGACTTGTTGCTTGCAGCGTGGGCACATTGTCTAATCTCATTTCCTGACTTGCCCCACATTGATGTTTAATCCTCTGAGCACACAATAGAGGAAGACGACTCTATGTGTCGTAATGTTTGACACATGAGAGCATGGTTGGATGTTGGCATGTGTAAATGTCATCCAATACTTTGCCATGGGGGTTAAGAAAGATCTCCTGATGTGAATAGGCAAATCCTGCCTATTCCGTTGAAAGTGACCCTCCTACATGCATAAAGTCCTTTCCACTTCTTCATAATCTATTTCCTCTTCAATTGCAGAAGCAAACTTGCACTGTTCCCCTGTCCATACAGTGCCCAAGAAAGAATTTATGGTGGCAGCATCATAAGGGATTCTCTTTCCCCTCACATAACTGGTGTATATTTCTTGGTTGCCACCAAAGGACCTTGCATTTCTATAAAATTCTTTTACCATTGCTATGTTGGCAAGTGCAGGGTAGGAAGCCAACTGCTCTCATTGTCTTCTCCCTAGCTCCTCTCAAATTCCGGAGCCATGAGATGAATCAGCCCCATCTTCCTCTCCATTAGCAGTCTTCTGTTATGAACTGTCTCAAAGTGCCTTTCATGATTGCATGAAAGGAACTTGTTGGAGTATGCATGCTCTCCTCTATTTCCCTTTATCTGCTTTGTTGACAATGGTCTTGATACACTTGGAACTAGATGTGGATGCCCTATCTGCACCAAAAGATACACAACATCCATACTAATGAGCAATCTAAACACCATCCAATCAATTCACATACTCATAATAAGTCACATTTATGCTCTCTCGTGTTCTCAACATAATTCACACTCTTAACAACCAACATCCAACATATCCATCTTAAAATTAAAACACAAACCAAGCATCAACCACTTCTCGCCAGCGCTGAGGGCTACTCAGGGGCCCTCTGCATCACCTTCACACAACCAGAAACAACAACAGATCAAGGAATCAGAGCATGGGCAGATTCGTCCGCGCTAAGCGCCACTCAAGGGGCCCTTAGCGCCAGACCAGAAATCAAAATCACAGCCTTTGCTGGCCAAATGCCTCACACCAGTACTGTACACAATGCTATACTCATCAATAATCCATCCCAACACAGTTTTATCAGCAGCATCAACTATATATCATGCATAGACATCAATCTCTATCAAAAATCAAAACTTTCAAGAGCAAAAATTGAAAATGCAAGATGATTACTTGAGTGGAGAGAAAAACTTTTGAAAGATGCACAAAAGAGTAAGAAAGTTTAGGGCTTTTGTAGACACTAGCAGCAATAACTCATACACCACCCCAAACTTGGATGTATGGAAGCAAAGTGAGTGGAAATGGTGATTTTTGGTGGAAGAATGAAAAGGGGAAAGTGAGAGAACTCTTTAATCAAGTGCTTTGTGCGGTTGGAGAGACTAAGAGTGAAAAGAGAGGTAAAAGTCGCGCCCTTTAGGTTTATAAAAGTAGGTTGAGCCTAATGACGCCGAGCTTCAAAAAGCCCAAAGGATTGTAACCAGCGTCGCTGGCGCTGAGCTCCCATCAGAGGGGTGCTGAACGCGATGCGGTAATTCTTTCTCCCCTCTTTTCTTGCTTGCCCTGGGCGTCCCTAGGCAGGGGCCCTCAGGTTTAACCCTTAATTTTTCAGATTTTTGCCCTTTCAAAATTTTCCACTTTCCAACTCAAGCTTAAACATCTCATACTTAAAATAATTAAAGCTCCCGATGCACATCATAACCATACATCCACAAAAACATCTCTAATGTAAACTAGATCATATCACACAATATCAAACACACCAAATATAACCAAATAAATAAACAAAAGTTTTTAAAACACTGGGTTGCCTCCCAGCAAACGCTTGTTTAACATCATGAGCCTGACACCATTATGCTCAGTTTGAAGTTTTGATGTAGGTGTTCCTCTTGCTTTCATCACACCAACTTATCTTCAGCAGCTTCCTGTCCACCTTCTTGACTCTTCTAGAATATGGAGTTTCAATCTCAGTAACTTCATTCACTTTAATCTCCTTCACAACCCATAACATGTTCCTGTACTTGACTGGTTTGCCAGGTTTGAATTCTTCATCATCACACTCCGAGTCTTGGTGAACTATCTTCTTTTTGATCTCTTTCTCCTCTTCCTCTACCTGTGACAAGAAATTTTTTTTACCTCCCTTGACTGAATCAGCAACTTGTTTAGATACATTAGTCTTTGACAAATTTTTATCTGTAACTTTAAGACTAGTTTTCTTCACTTGAATCAGTTGCTCATCATTGAAGACATTGAAAGTCACCTCCTCATCTTGATCTCTCAGTGTTAATACTCCATCATCTACATCAATGACAACCTTAGCTGTCTTCATAAATGGTCTTCCAAGAATGAGAGGGATTTCCATAATTTCCCCATGTCCATCACCACAAAGTCCACTGGGAATTTCAGTTTATCAATTTGAACCACTAAATCTTCCACTACACCGTAGGGTTTCTTGGTAGACCTATCTGCCATTTGTAACACCATCTTTGTGGGTTTGACCTCAAGACCACCAATCTTCTTTAGCATAGATAGAGGCATTAAATTGATGCTAGCCCCTAAATCAATTACCGCTTTCCCTAGATCATAATTTCCTATACTGCAAGGAATAGTAAAACTTCCCGGATCTTTGACATTAGGAGGAAGCGTCTTCTGCAGAATAACACTATAACTACCTTGTACTTCAATTGTTTCCTCATCTAAATATTTCTTCTTTTTGAGGAACTTCTTCAAAAATTTTGCATACCCAGGGATTTGGTGCAATGTCTCAGTCAATGGAATAGTAATCCCCAATTTCTTGAAAATCTCCTTGAAACACCCTAATTGTCTCTCTTTTTCCTTTCTAGAATAAACTTTACGGTAAGGAAGAGATTTCTCAATTTTTCTCTCTTTTCTCTCGCCCTCTTCCTCTTCTTTTCTTTCTTCCTTTTCTTTCTTCTTTTCCTTCCTCTCAACCTCACTTTTCTTTCTTCACTTTCTTCTTCTTTTTCACTCAACACAACTTCTTCTTTTTCACTCAACTCAACTTCTTCTTTTCTCTCAATTTTTCTCTCTTCCAACCTCTCACTACTTATGCTCATAATAAGATTACACTCCTCTTTAGGGTTAACTTCAGTATTAGCCTCAAACTGCTTCTCAGATTTCTCCTCCAACTTTTTAGTCAGTTGGCCAACCTATATCTCCAAATTCCTTATAGGAGCTTCAGTGCTCTTATGATTGGAGATAGACACTTGCATGAACTGTTGGAGTGTCTCTTCTAGCTTTGTAGTTCTTTTAGATAAGGAGGGTTGTTGTTATCATTGTTGTTGTTGTGGTCTATTGAATTGTCCAACTTTCCCTTGACCCACACTTAGGTAAGGTTTCCATCCTTGGTTGTAATTACTTGGACGAAATTTATTACCTTGACCCATGAACTTGACTTCCTCTTGGGTATCTTCTGGCATAGCACATTGACCATTAATATGATCTCCACCACACAACTCACAAAGTTGTTGTTGAACTTGAGAAACGTTCTACAACTCCTTTGGCAATTGAGAGATTTTCTTCATCAAAGTTTCCAATTGTTGAGTCATAATCTTGATATTGTAGTTGTAGAACTCCTTTCTGTTGAAGTTGAATTCTTTCACTGTGCATCTCATTATCATTGGTAGTCATATTTTCAATCAACTCATAAGCTTCCTCTAGAGTCTTGCACTTGATATTACCTCTAGCTGAGGCATCCAACATCAATTTAGTCTGTGAGCTTAGACCTCCAAGGAATAGACTGAATACTGTAGGATCATCAAAACCATGTGTGGGTGTCTTCCTCAATAAGCCTTTAAATTTGTCCCACGCTTGACCTAATGTTTCATCCATGCCCTGCCTGAAAGAAGAAATTTCTTGTTTACCTTTGTTCACCTTTGATTATGGGAAGTATTTGTTTAGAAACTTTGAAACCACGGCTTCCCACTCAATAAAGTTGTTCTCTGGAAAAGAGTTCAACCACATCTTAGCATTGCCTCCCAAAGAGAAAGGGAACAAGCTAAGTCTAATAGCTTCATCTGGCACGCCATTGACCTTCATAGTATTGCATATCTCATTGAATGTGGTTAGATGCTCATATGGATTTTAATGTGATAATCCATTGAATTGGTTGCTCTTCACCAATTGAATCAAAGCAGGCTTCATCTCCATATTTTCAGAATTAACCCTTGGCCTTGGAATGCTATTAAAATGATGAGGGCCAATAACTGTTGCATAATTTGCCAGGGTACGTCTACCATTATACTCTTCAGCCATATTTTATGTTTCCGGGTCAGATATTTGAGGTGAAGGTTGTAAAAGAGTCTCAAGAGAAGGGAAAAGTTCTTTAGACGTCATGTTCTCCTTTTTCTTCAACTATTGTCCAGACCTGCAAGAAGAGGTTCATAAATTTTCGTGCTTCTAGTCCAAATTGTACCCTGCATACACTAGAGAAAAAAACACTAGAGTACCCAATTAGCACCAACAGATAAAAACAAAAAAATACAAATAAAGATAAAGTATAATCGGTTAAAAATAACACAAAAGTACAGTTTAAACCACGAGTCCCCGGCAATGACGCCAAAAACTTGTTAAGACCTCGACAAGTGTACCGAATCGTATCAAGTAATAATAAATGGTAAGACCAAGTATCGTTTCCCAAGAGACTCACGACACTAAACAATCATGTAATTACTTAACTAATTAAGATTTTGAAGAAAAATTTAGGGTTTTTAAATGTAAAAATAAGAAAGTAAATATGAATGCAGTTTTGATCAATTGAAGAGAAACACAAAAGTGAATAATGATGTTGGTATTATAAGATGAAGATGTTGTTGGGGTTTAGATTTCACCTATTCACTCTCATGCATATAAGAATTCTTCTGTTTTATTAATTGTCAATGTCACTTTCTAAATTACTTAGAACTCGATGTCTCGGCGAAATAAGCCTATCCTTAATTACTAGACCATAATGTCTTGCATCCCTAATAATTAATTTTGCATTACGAACGGAAGCTTAAGACAACCAAGTGTTCTATCTCTATGTCTAAGCAACAGTTCCCATGGGAAAAATTCCTTGGTTCTAGGTTTCTAGGTATTTGTCAATAACAAAGAAAACCAAAAATCATGCCTTGAATGAGTTAAACATAACAAGCATAGAGCAAAGGAGAATAACCCTAATAATTAATGAAAGAAGTATATATAAATCGAAATCAATTCAAATACATGAGAGTTTACAGGTTACATCTTACCCAACAACAAATGAATTTAGTTCCCACTTGTCATGGAGAAACTATAATGGAATGAGAATGAAAGATAAACCCTAAAAACCGAAAAGGAGAACTTCTGCATCCAATTCTGCCTATAGAGAGTTGAAAAAGTATGAATTTGCTTCCCTTTTGTCAAAAGATACCCCCCCTAAGTCGTGCATGTCCTTATATGCAGTTGAATTGGATCATTGGCCAACGTCACCAGCGCTCAGCGCCCCTACTAAGGGCGCCCAGGCGAACTTACGAGAGAAGTGGCGCTCAGCGCCCCAAGAAGGGCGCCTAGGCATGAAACGGTACTCGAAGACTAGCGCTTAGCGTCCTTGAAAGGGCGCTTAAGCGTGGGTGCAAGACACCTGCGCTGAGGGCCCCAAAAAAGGGCGCCTAGGCGTGGGTGCGAGACACCTACGCTGAGGGCCCTAGAAAAAGGCGCCCAGGCGTGGGTGCGAGACACCTACGCTGAGGGCCCCAGAAAAGGGCGCCCAAGCGTCCTGCGACCTTCTGTAGTCTTCTCTTCTAGTGCTCTTTCTTTCCTTTCTGGGTTCCAACTTCTTGATATTTTAACTCCACTTCCAATTTATCCCAATTTCCTACAAAATCAAGGGAATTTAGTGATAAAATCCTCAAGTATAACATCAACTCTCTTATTCACAAAAATAAGCTAAAAACAAGAGAACCAGTATTAACAGTTGAATATACCATTATCTATGTTACAATTTTGATATTAAAACAACCCTTTTTGACTTAGAATCTTGCTTGAACTCATGTTTCACTAGTACAAAAACAACATACTACGTCGGTTATTTTTGGCTTTTAACGACGAATTCACGACCGACGTCATAGCGGGTGATGTAAATTTTACATTGAATATCACTAGGCGACGTTAATAGGACAATTTGATGTCGAATCGATCGAGAATTGACGTAAACCTAACGTCGATTTTGTCCAAGGACGTGAGGTTACGTCCGTTAGTAAAGAGAATGACGTTCAATATTTGAATAAATATTTATATTTATAGTAAGATTTGTCGTCTTACGTACGAGGGAAGGGACGTAAAGTTAACGTCGTTACGGTAGATAACAGACGTAATGTTCACGTCGAAGTTCAAAGAGGATGTCAATTTTTGAGTAATATTTGAATAAATATTTATATTTAAAGAAATATTTGACGTCAAGTATAAGGGGATGGACATAAGGTTAACGTCGAACTTGTCGATATTGGACGTTACTGTCGATGCTTGTACGTCGAACGGTGTATACTTTGACGTTACCTTCAGTGTTTTTTTTTAGATTTGATTCGGTTTAGCTCATTTAACCAAACCTGAAATACAAAAACCAGTTTTCCAATTCATATATATTCACAAAATTAATTAATTTAAACCATGCTATCATCAATTCATCAATTCTAATTAAATAGTAAAACTAAAAGACGCTAATGTTATCATCAAAACATAAAAGAACCCAGTTTTCCATGCATCTATTCACAATATTGATCTATTCATAGTATTCATCTATTCTCAATAATCTATTAATAGTTTAAAAGCTGCACAAGTAAGCAAATGCTACTATCATGAAAGGAAAAACCTAAAGCTATAGCTATTTAAAATGTTTATTCAAATATCCTGCCCAATCCTCTCTTCTCGTCTTTATTACTGAAGTGGACAATGGAGAGGTAGTGTTGAACCGTTGCATAATCAAGGAAACTTTACTATTATATTCATTTTAATGTCAAAAGTTTATTGATATTTGTAAGATTTCAAATGTAAATTTCTACCTTAGTCCATTCCCCTCTGATTTCTGCTCGGATGCTTGCCTTTATCCATGACATGATGTAGTAGCCACATGCCCAGGAATCATTATGCTTGTTACACTAAACATGTGAAATAACTTAGTCAAATGTAATGGTTTAAATTTAACTACGAAAACTAAAGGTTAAAGATCAACGAATTCCAACCTTAGGATATATAATTTCAAGTTGTTGTCCTTTGGTCCTAGTCACAACTCTAAACAAATTTGAAACATTTGAAACATTAGAAACACAATTTAATATATTAATATCATAATGAATTGATAAGAATGAATGTAATACTTACCTTTGTATCAAGGACTTCAACTCCGCTTTAATCTTCCTATGAACAGAACAAAACCATACAACTTGTGCTTTTTTTGGAATGATCACCATGAGTTGCCAATGGCCCCTATCATGTAAAGACAACTAGTGAGTTAGTTTATTGATTAAAATTTGATAAAAGTTGCCAATTGGGAAACACATACACATCAATGTATGGTGCGATATATATCTCTCTGTTAGACTCAATCATCCATGTTTGAATGTATGATTTTCTGAAATCTAATGTGTTTCCAGATGGTTGAATGGTCTGAGGTTCAAGAAAGCCATAAACTGACGCCCGACCTGATTCAACTACGATGGTGTCCATGTACCTGTAAGAATAAAGTTAAGTATATTTATTAAAAAGTAATAATACTAATATCAAAATTGGAAAATAACAAATAAAAAACTTACATGCACCATAGTTGTATGCATGCAATGTTGAGCATTTTTTCTCCACCAATGATCTCATATGCATCATCAAAATTAATATACAATAGAACATGGCACTCGAGGCCAAATGTTCTTAACTCCCACAACATCTCTACCGGTCCTTTTCTCAACTTATTTAATCTGGAGGTCAATATGGATATAGCATCATGGTCTTCTGCTTCCTCACGAGCCTCATTCATAGGTTGAGCAATTGGTTGTTTCTCAGGACGATAGACTTGCAACTCACATTTACAAAAGTTAGGAATCGTTTAATTATTACTTGAAGATTTAAGATAATAAAAAGAAGAATATAATACCGCTGGTGGGCCAAAATATGGCATGATCATAGCCTTAGGCCAAGCTATAAATGTGCCTAAGACCTCCCCCACGAATTGGATTTCAGATGTAGGCACTAACACTCGAGCCTGGGGGTCTCTTGGATCATCAATCATTACCCGCGCGTGAGTGGGCAATGAAGGAGCACCATGAATGGTCTAGCCTCCTGCAATCTGTCGTCCCATGGCCATTACACGCGAAGGATCCTCATCAACCAAAAACTCATACTGAATATTGTAATCAGTACGATCTGCAGTAGAGCATGAGCCTTTGGTGCTCACACGAGGTGCAGTAGGATCATCTGTAGGGGCGTCCTCCTGCTGTGACTGTTGTTGTTGCTGTTGTTGTTGTTGTTGTTGTTGTTGTTGGGTGATCATCGCAAGTTTTTCTTCGAGCATTCTGAAGCATTCGCCCATGCTTTCCTCTAATTCGACTTGCACCTGTTGCCTGATGCTACTGACCATTTCCTGAGTCACGACTTCTGTGCTTCTTGGTTTAGGGCCAAAGTAGTCCCTTAGTCCAATAGCTCCTCCAATAGCACACACACGACCTGGACGGTCTAGCCGACCTGTGGCTGCTACTAGGAGGTCGTCCCTACCTTGTGCCACAAATGTGCCTTGACTCTATTGGTCAACCAAGTCCTCCTGCATATCATAATGAAGTTAGACACATTAAAAAGTTTGTTACATAATTTTTTTATGAACTATGGTAATCAATTAAAAGTTTCCACTTACAATTCTCTGGGATATCTCCTGAGCAGACTGGGATGTAAACTGGCCATTGGACTTTGTTCGTGCAGCCTTCCACAATTCATGTCTGGCTTGTGGAGGTGGTAGATCAGGTGACTCAAGACCTAACTCCTTAGCGTGACGTTTTCTCATCTTTTTCTCTAATAACGCATAACCACTACGTGACAGTACGTGTGGTGTATCATTAAGCTTTTACCTCTACTGGGCGGCTATCCTTTTCACCTATGAAAAAATGAAAATCATTAAGCATAAATAACAAATTAACATCTTGTGTGACTAGAGAAAAATATTAAAAAACATACCTGCCACTCAGGAATAAGTCTAGATTCTTTAAATTGCACCCACTCCTCCTTAGTTATTTTATATTTTATACAAGGAGTGTCGTTCTGTTTAAAGCCAAAGACATATTGACGTGTCATTCTCGTCTTGAAGTCCCTCCACCGGACTGCAATGTGGGATAAAATCTTCTTCCTTATCCTCTCATCATTAGGGATATCCCAATTTTCCTGTTAAAAACAAAATTAATGTTAAAGTATGATCAACAAAAATAAGTCAATGATGGAAGTAAAACATCTTAAGCAATGCAAGCATTAAGCAAAGAGGAAAAACCCTAACTAATGATGAAAAAAAAAGCATAAGTCTTAATTAAAAGATGTAAAAACAGATTCCATATATAAGAGCTTCAAAAGATTACATTGATTCCCCAACAAACATACAGAGTTTAGTTCACCATATTCATGGTGAACCTAGATGAATTACAATGAAAGAATGAAAGATAAAACCCTAAAAAAAAGTGAAGAGGAAGCCTCAGCATCCAAGATCCTCCTTCAAAGGGGTGGAAGAGAGAGTGTTTGCTTCGTTCCAGCCAAAGATACAAACCCTAGGACGTGCAAGTCCTTAAATAGGGCATAAAAATAACATAAAACAAGTCCAAGCCCATAAAAACAAAAGAAAACCGGTCCAAGCCCACTTAGAATGGCGCTCAGCGGTATTTTACCGCTGAGCGGTACTAGCGCATGATCCATTTTGCCCCCCAGCTGCTGTTTTGCCCCTCAGCGGTGATTTCGGCACCCGAAAAGTGCCGCTCAGCGGTATTTTTCCGCTCAGCGCCACTCGGTCAGACTTTTTCTGCATTCTGGTTGGTTTTTCAGCATTCTGGTTGACTGGTTGACTTTTCTGGTTGACTGGTTGACTTTTCTGGTTGACTGGTTGACTTTTCTGGTTTCTGGTTGACTTTTCAGCACTCCAATCATTCGGTATTTCAATTCTTCTTTCAAATCATTCAATTAGCCAACAAAATCAAGGGAATCTTGCACAAAACCATTAAATGCACTTTCAACTCTCTTATCCTCAAAACTAAAGCAAAAATATGAGTTCAAGCTAGTTTCTAAGTCTTAAAGGTTGCTTTTGGTATCAAATTTAAGCATAAAAATAACGGTTTTTCAACCGTTATCACAACCCCAAACTTAAAACTTTGCTTGTTCTCAAGCAAACAAGATGTAACTCAATCTTCCATCAATCCATATAATGGTTCACCACATTCAAAAATCCTTCTTTCAAGACAAGTAAATACTCAATTTAGCTCATCATCAAGACTTCAATCAAGATGTGCACATGCTTTTAGTGATCACTCAAACACATACTATCCAACAAATGCTATTTTCATGAATGATCAATTAACTAAACAAAGATGTTTTTATGTGTTCATGGAATCTATCCTCACTAGATAGAGTGTTTCACTCAAACACATAAGTGTATAGGAGATATTCACTCATTCACTCTACTATTACAATGTCACATGAATCAACTTTGCCTTTCATTTAACCACAATCAAAAACACTTCCTAGTAAGCATCATCACAAGGACTTTTCTATGGCTTATAACGTGGCTGGGCTAACAAGAAAATTGGTTTTTCTAGATCACAAAACCCTTGAGTTAAGAGAAACATATAAACACAATCATTCTTATTTATTCCCAACTTTCTTTTGCATTGAGCTTTGCTTTTTCTTTTCTTTTCTTTCTCTTTTTTTCTTTTTCTTTTCACATACTTAATTCTTAGCTCTTAGCTCAATGCTTTCAATTTCCCTTTCTATTTTCCAACAACCCCAAACTTGAACATTTGTCAATACCACAAAATATTTTCTACTTAACTCAAGGTAAAGCTTTTCAACAAGGGTTTTCAAATCATGTTCAAGGCTAGAGGTTCAAAGGATATAACACATAGTGTTCTCTTTTAGTGGGCTCAATTTATGAATTTGGTTAATAGAAGGGTTATCAACAAATGGCCTTGATCATATGATGCAAACAAGCAAGTAATTCAATCATAGAAAACCTGGGCAAAGTCATTCATGCTTTCACAGTAATAGTATTCAACAATAACAACTCTGGAGCTCAAAACCTCACATATAAGCTCATTCACATTCCACATATAACATCCTGCTTAGAATCATAATCACAATCATAACATCTTGCATTTGTTCACAATGCTTGTGAACCACCTATATAAGCATATAATGTGCACATTCTCAACATCAATCAATATCAAAGCATCATCAGGCATTACTTATCAAACAACAATCATAAGCAAACCATCATAACAAACAAAATTTCCAATTGAGTACATCAAATCCTATTCTAAAAACATAAGTGATTGATAAAACAAATCCTACTCTAGTGCTTTGAAAAACTCAGCCCCATCAATGATGCTCTCTCCCAACCCCAAACTTAGATGGAAAACTAGTGAGAAAGTGAGTGGAAGGGAGATTTTCTAAAGAGGAATGAAAGGAAAAATGTAGAGAACCTTTGAAAAAGTGTTTAGGAGTGTGTGTGTAGAGAAGAATATGGAAATAGAGGCCAAAACGTGACTTAGGGTATAAAAATACCCTAATGGGCTCGGGTTCCGCTAAGGGGCAATCTAAGCCCCTTTTACGATACCACCGCTCAGCGACAATTTGCCGCTCAGCGGCACTTTCGTGTTGTGCTTTTCTTCTTCCTAGCTTACCCTAGGTGCCTTCTACTCATGCCCCTCACTTGCTCCCTGCAATTAATTTCTCAGATCACTCAAACATTCAATCCCTATCATGCAACTAAAGCAGAATCAAAACAAACAATACAGATAAAATCAATCAACTGGGTTGCCTCCCAGGTAGCGCTTGTTTAACGTCACGAGCCTGACCCAAAATCCTCCAGCACCCTTCAGTAGATGCAAATCTTTCTTACCAACACCCATCAGTAGGTGTATACAAACATAGTATCCTTCAGTAGATACTCTTCCGCCTAACATCCATCAGTAGATGTAAACCCTGTAACAAACTTATAACAAAAACAAAAATACCCAAAAGTTCAAAATTACATCACCAAACCAAAAATTAAAAGTTCTTAAATCACTGGGTTGCCTCCCAGCAAGCGCTCTTTTAACGTCACTAGCTTGACCCAATAAAGCTCATGTTCCTTCTTCTTTTTCTTCTTCTTTCTACTGAACTTCTTTAGAAATTTGATCAAACCAGGAACCTGTTGCAGTGTCTCAATCATAGGAACTTTAATCTCCAATTTCTTGAAGATTTCCATAAAGCACTTGAATTTCTTTTCCTTCCTATGATTCTTCTTTAGATGAGGATGTGATTTTTCATATGATTTCTTCTTCTTTCCTCTCATCTTCTTTTTCTTCCTTTTTCTCTCCCTAAATTTTCTCTTTTTCTTTTCTTTTATTTTTTTCTTCCCTTTTCTTTTTCTTTTCAACTTCTTTATTTTCACACAAATTTTCTTTCTCTCTTCTCTCTCAACCACTTCTTTCTCTTTTTCTTCATCTTTATTTCTCTCACTCAATTCTTCTTTTTCTTTTCTCTCTATCTTTTCCTCATCGCCCCCTATTTTTTCCTCATCAAGAATCTTGTCACTTTCAGTGATAATGGCTTGCCCTTCCTCCTTAGGGTTAACTTCAGTATTAACCTCATCATTCAATCTCTGACTAATGGAATGAAGCTGCATCTCCATCCTTTTACATGATTCTTCAATGCTTTTCTGAGTAGCGTCAGAATTTTTCAAAAATTGTTGAAGGGTGTCATCCAAACTTCCTGATAGAAAGGTTTGTTGCTGTTGCTTGTTAAATTGCCCAGTTTGTCCAGCTTGCCCACTTTGTTCCTGACCAATACTTGGGTGTGGTTTCCACCCTTGATTGTAGCTCCCTTGACGGTACTGATTGGTCATGTAGTTTACATCCTCTACGGCTTCAACTGGAAAGGCACATTGACCATTGATATGGTCACCTCCACACAATTCGCATAAATGGGATTGTACCTGTGCAACAGTCTTTAACTCTTATGGCAATTGTTCAAGTATCTTTGAGAGAGTCTCCAATTGTTGAGTTATTAACTTGTTCTGAGCTATCAAGGCATCATTGGATTGCAACTGTAGAACTCCTTTTTGTTGAATAGGAGCTCCTCTTTCACTGTTCCACTTATTAGTAGTCATGTTTTCAATTATTTCTGTGGCTTCCTTTGGAGTCTTCCATTTGATATTGCCTCCAGCTGAGGCGTCAAGCATCGTCTTGGTTTGTGAACCAAGACCTCCAAGGAAGATTAGGACTACTTCTCCTTCGTTAAATCCATGCTTGGGAGTCTTTCATAATAGGCTTTTATACCTGTCCCATGCATGCCCCAGTGATTCTTCCATGCCTTGTCTAAATGAAGAGATCTCTTGCTTCCCTTTGTTGATTTTAAAGCTTAGTTGCTGCCATTGTTGTTGTGGTTGGTTCTCAAATTATCCGGCAGCTTGCCAAAATTGGCTTTGATCCATGCTTGAGTCATGTTCCCACCAGTGGTTGAGATTACTTTGGTAGAATTGAGTGCCCATATAGTTAAATTCTTGACCAAATTGCATTCTGCAGACATTAGGCACAAAACCCTAAAAACAATTGTTAGCACAAAAAGATAGAGAAAAAAAAAATCAAAGGATATAATTGAAAAGATAAGAAGATAGGAAATAAAAACAGAAAAAAATAAAAACAGAAAAATAATATAAAATAAAATAAAAACAGAAAAATAAAATAAAATAAAATAAAAACAGAAAAATAAAATAAAATAAAATAAAAACAGAAAAATAAAATAAAATAAAATAAAATAAAATAAAAACAGAAAATAAAATAAAATAAAATAATAACCAAAAAAATAAAAACAGAAAATACAACAGAAATTCAAAATTAAAGTCAAAGATAATCAATAATCACACAAATTAACCAGTTAAACCAAAGTCCCCGACAACGGCGCCAGAAACTTGATGGACAATTTTATGAACACCAAAATATGATGTCACAAACTTGTTTTTCAATCGGCAAGTGTGACCGAATCGTTCAAGTAATAAACTTGGTAAGACCAAGTATCGTTCTTCCCAAAGGACTCACGACCTAGTTTAGTTGTGTGGTTTATTGATTAGCTAAGACTGAAAGACGAAATATTTGGATTTTATATGCAAAAGACGAAAATTAAATATGTATGCATGAAGTTTTGATCAATGGCAAAAGCAAAAGATAAACACTTTCAATGAAATATATGTATGAATATGTTGTTGGGGGTCAATTTCATCTTATGCACTCTCATATATTTTAGGAATTCAACATTCAAATCATCATTGTTAATGCCACTCTCTAAAGTACCTTTCAAGAAGGCTTCTCCCTAATCACGAGTTCATACAATTCCTAGCATTCCTAATGATCAGTTCATAAGTGCAGGAGCTTAACGACAACCAATATAATATTGGGAGAAATTCCCCGGATCTAGACTTCCCCGTACGCGCCCGTATCGACAAAACCAATAATCATGCATCGAATGAGTTAAACAATGCAAGCATTAAGCAAAGAGGAAAAACCCTAACTAATGATGAAAGAAAGCATAAGTCTTAATTAAAAGATGTAAAAACAGATTCCATATATGAGAGCTTCAAAAGATTACATTGATTCCCCAACAAACATACAGAGTTTAGTTCACCATATTCATGGTGAACCTAGATGAATTACAATGAAAGAATGAAAGATAAAACCCTAAAAAAAAGTGAAGAGGAAGCCTCAGCATCCAAGATCCTCCTTCAAAGGGGTGGAAGAGAGAGTGTTTGCTTCGTTCCAGCCAAAGATACAAACCCTAGGACGTGCAAGTCCTTAAATAGGGCATAAAAATAACATAAAACAAGTCCAAGCCCATAAAAACAAAAGAAAACCGGTCCAAGCCCACTTAGAATGGCGCTCAGCGGTATTTTACCGCTGAGCGGTACTAGCGCATGATCCATTTTGCCCCCCAGCTGCTGTTTTGCCCCTCAGCGGTGATTTCGGCACCCGAAAAGTGCCGCTCAGCGGTATTTTTCCGCTCAGCGCCACTCGGTCAGACTTTTTCTGCATTCTGGTTGGTTTTTCAGCATTCTGGTTGACTGGTTGACTTTTCTGGTTGACTGGTTGACTTTTCTGGTTGACTGGTTGACTTTTCTGGTTTCTGGTTGACTTTTCAGCACTCCAATCATTCGGTATTTCAATTCTTCTTTCAAATCATTCAATTAGCCTACAAAATCAAGGGAATCTTGCACAAAACCATTAAGTGCACTTTCAACTCTCTTATTCTCAAAACTAAAGCAAAAATATGAGTTCAAGCTAGTTTCTAAGTCTTAAAGGTTGCTTTTGGTATCAAATTTAAGCATAAAAATAACGGTTTTTCAACCGTTATCACTTATCCTCTCATCATTAGGGATATCCCAATTTTCCTGTTAAAAACAAAATTAATGTTAAAGTATGATCAACAAAAATAAGTCAATGATGGAAGTAAAACATCTTAAACATACCAAAATATCCTGCCATAGTAGATTTTTGTCAACCTGTGGGACATCATCCCAACAGGTAGCGACAATAGGGACATGATATTTTGCCATCACGCCCAAAGTAACTCCTGAACGATGTTGCATGCGCCCCAATAGGCACAAATGTTCGGGGATCAAACTCCACCGTCACTGGTTTCTCATTAACCCGACGAGATGTGACATCAGGCATCCAAGTCACAGATCTACCCCCTCCTCCCGTCGGACCGGATCCAGAGCTCGTCATACCTGTTTACAAAGTGTTAGTAAATTATAGTTGGAACAGACAAAATAAATAAATTGTACAAGTAATTAAAACAATGTTAAGACACCTATTTATCCCATATGCCTTCGTTGTGATCACATCGAGTTGCATGTATTTCATCGGGTACATCATCAACCTTATTTTCAATGGTTCTTGATGAGAAGGAGCTTGTCTCAAGTATATCTATAGAGTCTTCATCATCAGTTGTGTGAATGGCTCTCCCTTCCAATACCACTGAGCATTTATGATTCACTGAGTCAGTGACATAGAATATTTGTCTTGCTTGACTAGCCATAATAAATGGTTCATCCGTGTAACTCATTTTGTTAAGATCCACCAAAGTGAATCCGAGGTCTTCTGTCACCACACCAGAATTACTGTCAACCCATTTACACTTGAAAACTGGAACTCTAAAAGTGACATAATCAATTTCCCAAATTTCTTGTATTATTCCAAAATAACTTATTGATGTTGTAATTGGATTCTTATCCTTGGAACTGGAAAAGTGTACAGCCTCAACTTGTAGGGTAACTCCACTATTTTGAACTCTACTTTTATCGTCTTCCTCCTTTGAATAGAACAAGTAATTGTTTATGTAATAGCCGCCGAAAGTGATCACATCAGTGTTAGGTCCACGAGCTAGTCTCAATAGATTTTCAGAAACATTCGGAGTCGCATAAATATTTTTCTTAAATCAAGCTAAAAATGATTTGTTATGTTCATTAAGTGTCCACTTTTCACTCATACGTGGATGTGCTGACTTAATTTCACCAATGTGTTGTGAAATGTAAGGAATAACATCCTCTGTGTTGTTTAAAATGTACAAATGTGCTTGATTAACTTCTTTTCCACTAACACTTTCAATCCTTACTCCTCGAACTCCCTTTCCTTCACGTATGTTTTTGATGAGTCAATATTTTCTCAATTTCACTTAGCTTATTGTACCGAATTTAATCAGGGAATTGTGCTTAAATGTTCGGTATTTTTCCGTTTTTGCTAATTGTGCTTAATTTGACCAAAAATTCTTATTTTAATTAATTTGAATTATTTGAGCTAATTATTTTCATTATTGATTGTAGGTAAATTGTTGGATAATATTTGGGACATTTTGAAGGTCAAAAGAAAATGACACATCAATTATATTTTAAGCTAAAATGAGTGAGGAGGTGTGAATTTCATATTTGGGGGTGCAATTGGAGAGGTGCACTGCTGCTGGCTGGAATGGTGCAACCGCCAGGGAGATAGTAATTTCTAAATTCAATTGAAAATGAAGTGTGAAAGGATCATGATGGAGTTTTAAGGGGTTATGTGCTGGAAGATGTTGTGCTTAAATTGGAAGAAGTGGGCTGCCACGTTTTTTTTAGGGCTGGAACAGCATGTCACGGCCCACAAATTGAAAGAGTTTTTGGTTTCTTTATTGCCTTCAAGTAGGAGCAGCTTTGGAAGCACACTCATTTGAAGAGAAGCCACGGCCCACCACACGCACACTTCACACGGTGTCTAGCAAGCAGCACACACGTCCACGCGGGAGGCTCCATTTTCCCTTTTGGCTTGAGACGGACCAGAGGTGGCATATCCAGCAACAGAGGGTGCACATCCAGCTATCTCCATGCACCCAACAACGTCACGGCCCAGGTCCAGCTTGGCAGCAGAAAAGAAGGGCTTCATTTGGCAAAGTGAAGCATGCAGCTGATCCAACAGCTCCTATCCAGCAAGCACGTCATCATCCAGCAGCTTGGTTGCAGGTCCACGTGCAGCACTGCACGAATTGAAATGAAGCACACCCGGCCCACACTTGGCTGCACACATCCAGCAAGCTTGAAAGCAGCGTCCATCACGGTCCAGCAAAAGCAGCGCATCCAGTAAGCAAGCCCAGCTATCTTCACCTTGATCCAGCAGCTTGAGACGGTCCAGCAATCCTTCACTCGGTCCAGCGGCCACAGTAAAAAGAGGGGAGAGCTGGAGAAAAGAAAAGGTGACCTAGTAGGGGAGAGTTGGAGAAAGAAAGCATGGAGGGTTACGGTTGAGTTCTTCTCTACGTTTGAATTGAGCTGGAAGGTAGCACGGACAGTAAGGAGCAAGATAGAGTGGTGATTTATTTTGGAGAGCACTAGAGATTTTATTCCTGCAGCTCTCGGTTCTTTCTCGGTTCCAGCAGCTCAGTTTTTATTCCAGCAGAAAAATGATTGTTTCTTTCTTTAGACAATATGGACAATGCTTTAATTTTGATTCCATGCGGTGATTTGATTCCAGCAGTGATTTTATGTTGCTTTAAATCATGGATGGTCCAGCCGCCACCTTGGGGGGCTTTTGTTTTGAATGTTTGGAAATTTTCATCAATGGGAGCTCACGGACCCTATGTAAGAACGTTTTGTTTTTTTTTAGTTTTTTTTATTGAATGAAAAATGGTGCAGCAGGTGTTACGGTTTGGGAGAGAATTTTAGGATACACATGCGCTGATTAATGATGCCTTTTTTTTAATTAGCTTTGGATTATTGCACTTTAGATTTATTTTTTTAATTAGCTTTGAATTATTGCACTTTAATTAATTCACATGATGGAATTAAAAAGTCTTGTTTCATGCTGCACGGTGCCTTCATGGCTAAAGCAAAATTGCACTTTTGATTTATCACCGTTTAATAGTTTTTTTTTATTCACCAACTTATGTTTTCATTCCAATTTTCCTTACGCATATGCATGTTTTATTAAATGCTTCTAAGTTTTTTTTTTTAGTGACTTATTTTTATTTTTATTTTTTTTCTTTTTTTTTCTCTTTATTTAAATTTTAATATTCACTTTGTTTTCAATTATGTTCGATTGTGTTTAATTTCCATTTTAAATTAGTTCATTTATTATCGTAAAAACTCTTAAACACCCCCCACTACGTGTTTGACCTGATTCCCGAACCACATTTGGTCCTTGAGAGACGACCTAGGAGTCACTTCCTAGTACTATACTGCATTAATTTTGCAATCAACTTTTGTGTGAGGTGCGACCCTCTCATCAGTTTTCATGTCTTTTCTTTGGAAGTCCTATTGGGTCATGATGAGTCAATATTTTCTCAATTTCACTTAGCTTATTGTACCGAATTTAATCAGGGAATTGTGCTTAAATGTCCAGTATTTTCCCATTTTTCTTAATTGTGCTTAATTTGATCGGAAATTCAAATTTTAATTAATTTGAATTATTTGAGCTAATTATTTGCATTATTAATTGTAGGGAAATTTTTGGAAATATAATTTGAGACATTTGGAGGTGAAAAGAAATACCACATCAAATATATTTTAAAATAAAATGAAAGAGAGGTGTGGGTTTAAATTTTTGATGCACATGGGAGTGGTGTATGCATTGAAGAGGGGAGTGACGTCCAGCAAATTCAAGAAGCCAGCAGCAGCAACACGCGTGAAGCAGCATGTGGTGGCAAAAGAAAAGCTGGTCCAGCAGCTTTGAATTGGTACAGCAGCCCACATTGAATCACACGTCCAGGAGGTGCACACGGAGATGGCCCATGGGGAGCATCCAGCAAGCCTTCAACTTCACGCTCCAGCTTCAACAATAGTCCAGCAAGGCTTGGGAGCAGCTCGGTTTTGGCCAGGAAAAAATGCTGCAACACGTGGAGTTGGAAAATGCAGCAACACGGCCCACACCTAATCCAGCAAAGATGGGTGTACACGGATGGCAGTCACGGTCCAGCTGTCACGGGATGGAGAATGGGAAGCAGTTTGGGGGGTGCATCCAGCAGCTCCAGCAATTTGAATTGGGTTTGGCTTCCAGCACATTCAACCACGTGAAGAAGGCATCCAGCAGGGCAATCGTTCTGAATTAAAAAGAGCAGCCGCCACACTCATTTTTCTAGATCTTGGTTTTTGGATATTGGAAAAAAGAAATGTAACGGAGAGGTGCAAACCAGCCGCCATCCTCACAGGGATTTATTTTTTTTGTTGCTGGGAACGTTTTTATTGAGAAAAAAAATGTGAACGCTGGTTTTGGATTGTCGATTTTACACACTGCCATTTTCATTTTGATTGCATTTTCTTTTCGCCCTTTTCATTCTCGGTCACAACAGGACACAAGTCATGGCCAGCTCACTTAGAAACATTTTTTTTAATTGATCTTTGCTGGTTGATGGAAGAGGCACTAGGTTGCAAGCAGCACACGGTTCCTTGGAAAAGAGAGATGATGATTCACAAGAGTAGGTGTATGTGACGTGCAACTAGAAATAGTGATTTCATTTGGCTTGTGCACGGCGTGGACAATTGAGGCTGGAGCGGTGCACACATGGGTCATGATATGATGGATTCTTCTAGGGAGCAACGTGTGTGTTGGAGCAGCCACCGAAAAGGGGGTCTCTCTCTCTCGGGTTTTCACTTAGCAAATGTAGAGTTTCTTTTTTTTTCTTCAGAAGTATGTAGTTGAGTAGTAGTGTGTGTCACAGTGATTAGAGCAATTTTCTCATATTATTTTTATCTTCATTGTTGAGTCATTTTAATTTAAGTGTTGAATCCTTGATGAATTTCATTCCAGTTAAAGTGTTTTAATTTTTATTATCCGTTCTATTTTACCGTTTACTGTTTTTCTGCATATTTATTATTACAGCGTTTTAATTTCAAGCATTGATGAATTTTGCATTCTCTAATTTTATTGTCATTTACCATTTAGTCTTACTGTCGTAAAAATTTATTTCCACGTTTTAAATTCTGTTTTATTTATATTCGGTTGTGTTTAATTTTCAGTTTTTAATTTAGTCCATCTGCATTCACAAAACTCTTCAAAACCCCCCACTATGTGTTTGATCTGAGACTGAACCACATTTGGTCCTTGAGAGACGACCTAGGAGTCACTTCCTAGTTTATACTGCATTCTTTTATGCACAACTTTTGTGGGAGGTGCGACCCTCTCATCAGGTCACAACTTGGCATATAACTTGAGCAGAATTCAATGGCTTCCTCTGCAATGTAGCGCTCTATAATCGAAGCTTCCGGTCTCAATTGATTCTTAACATATCCCTTTAAGATCTTCATGTATCTTTCAACCGGGTACATCCACCTCATGAAAACCGGCCCACATATTCGAATCTCTCTCACTAGATGAACAATGAAATGAACCATGATATCAAAAAATGAGGGTGGGAAATACATTTCCAATTGGCACAATAGTCTGATGGCCTCATTTTGCAAATCATCTAACCGTCGAGGATCAACAACTTTCTTGCAAATGGTATTGAAAAACAAACTCAAATGTGTGAGAATACCTCTAACAGAGGCAAGTAATATGGCTTGAATAGCTACTGGTAAAAGTTTTTGCATTAAGACATGACAATCTTGAGACTTTAAACCAACCAACTTTAAATCTTTCATAGAAACAAGGCTACTAATATTCGACGAATAACCTTGTGGAACCTTCACACTATGTAAACATTAAAAAAAAATTGTTTTTCTTTTTTTGAAAGAGTGTGACAAGATGGAGAAAGATAGGTGCGTCTTCCTATGGATTGCGAATGTAATTTAGAAAGGATTCCCATGTCAACAAAGTCTTTCGTGCTTTCACTCCATCTTTTGTCTTTCCTTTAACGTTTAGTAAAGTCCCAACAACACTATCACATACATTTTTTTCAACATGCATCACGTCTATGCAATGTCGCACATCAAGTTTACACCAATATGGAAGACTAAAGAATATTGATCACTTTTTCCAAATGTTTTTCTCAACGGTCTTCTTTTTATGTTTTTCGAAGACAACATCAATGTTCCTCACTTGGTCGTATACTTCTTCCCCATTATGTGGTCTGCACACTACATCATCCTCAGGACTTCCATTAAACGCTTTTTTAATCTACGGTAAGGGTGATTTCGATGAAGGAATCTTCGGTGTCTTGTGTACACAATTTTCTGCCCATGCTTAAGTTGAAGATAGCTAGTATTTTCTTCACAAATCGGATATGCAAAATGACCTTTAACACTGTAACCACTCCAGTTCCCATATGTTGGGAAATCATTTATGGTGCAAAACAACATTGTACGCAAACAAAAGTTTTCTTCTGAATATGAATCGAAGACCTCGACGCCCTCTTCCAACAATATTTTTAAATCGTTAATTAACGGTTTTAGATAAACATCAATGTCATTTCTAGGTTGTCTAGGACCCGATATCATCATAGACAACATCATGTATTTTCTCTTCATGCACAACATAGGAGATAGATTGTAAATCATCAAAATAATTGGCCATGAACTATGTTTGCTACTTAAGTTGTCATAAGGATTCATACCATCAGTAGCAAGTGCAAGTCTTAAGTTTCTCGGCTCTGCACTAAATTCGGGAAATGTGCCATCAATGTTCTTCCATTGTGGGGAATCAGCTGGGTGTCGAAGAACATTATCACATTTTCTTCCATCAACGTGCCATATAAGATTCTTCGCATCTCCTTTAACAGAAAACAATCGTTTTAACCTATGTACTATAGGTAAATACCACATGACCTTAGCCGGTGGACCTTCATTGTGTTCATCGTTATTTCCATCAAGTTTATTCTTAAATTGTGACGAACCACACGTCGGACACACCTTCATTGAAGCATACTGATATCTATACAATACACAGTCATTGGGACATGCATGTATCTTTTGGTATTTCAAACCCATTGGACATAGAATTTTCTTTGCGTCGTAATTAAGGATAGGTAACGTGTTATTTTCTGGTAGCATCTCCTTCAGCAACTCCAATAATTCTGTGAAACTTTTATCAGTCCATCTGTTTCTTGCTTTCAAACAAAACAATTTCAAAGTAGTCGATAACCTTGTAAAATTGATGCATCCTGGATACAACTCTTGCTCCGAATTATTTTTAAGACTATCGTATAAATGAGCTCTTCCAAAATTTTGTTCGTCAACGTCACGTACCATTTCGTCTAAATGATTACTCATCCATTCGTTGACGTAATCCGAACCTGTTAAAGTTGTTGGCTTATATAATACTTCCCCATGCCAAGTCCAAACTGTATAACTTCTCATTATTCCATAGATGAACAAATGATCACAGATGTTGTCCAAGTCTTCATCTACTTGATTGAGACAACAAACTCAAGGGCAAAAATATGCCCCGTTCACTGGTTTTGCGTGTTCTTTAACATATTGTATGAACTCAGAAACCCCTCGCTCATACTCTTCACTAATACGACGCTGATGAATCCAGCTTCGATCCATACTACTACACTAAACGAAAAGAATCCACGAAAAAAAAAACTAACTTACGTAGAGAAACAAATATAAATACCTATCATACGTTGAAGGAAAAAAATAAACTATCATAGTATACGTACATGCTAACAGTTGAAAAACTGTTATTTTTATACTTAAAATTGATATAAAAAACAACATTTATGACTATAAACTAGCTTGGAATCATACTTTTGCTTATGTTTTTGAAAATAAGAGAGTTGGACAGGTTTTATGCTTAATTTTCCTTATTTTTGCAGCTTTTTGAGATGAATTTGATGAAAGAAGTGAAGTGGGACAGAGATGGAATCAGAAAAGGACACAAAAAGTGCAAAAGAAGAGAAGCCGCAAGTACCGCTCAGCGCCAATTATCGTTGAGCGGCACTTTCAAGGACCCGTTGGCACCGCTGAGGAGCAAAATAGAAGAAACGCACTTACCGCTGAGCGATAATTACCGTTGAGCGCCACTTTATTGGGCTTTGGGCCAATTTTCTGTAATTTTTATGATCTGTTTTGGGCTTGGACCCTGATGAGTCAATATTTTGTTCACTTCACTTAGTTTATTGTGCTAGAATTAATCGGGGAATTGTGCTTAATTGTCCAGTATTTTCCCATTTTTACTAATTGTGCTTAATTTGACCAAAAAATTATAATTTTAATTAATTTGGATTATTTGAGCAAATTATTTGCATAATTAATTTCAGGGAAAATGTTGGAAATACAATTTGGAATATTTGGAGGGACTTCATTTATCGGAAAAGAAGAGCGGGCCCATGGACAAATTAAAATTGGTCCAGCACTTGGTGGCAGCATAATCCCGTCCATCAGAAGAAAGAAGCTAGATCACTTGGGCTGGAACACAGCGGCCCACATGAGAAGCAACCACATTCATTTATTTTTCAGCAGCATGTAAAAGGAGGGGTGCATCCAGCAAGCAGCTACAAAACTCCACGCACCTTTGTAGGAAGCACACGCACACGCCAGCGGCCGGCCCACACGCTGGCAGCAGGGGGTGACGTCCAGTAAAAAAAAGAAAACGCATCCAGTAGCTTGAGAGGTCCAGAAGGGGGGCAGAAGTCATCTTTCATTTGGAGTTAAGACCCAGCCGCCACCTTGGAGGGAGGCATCATCTTTTACTTAGACAAAAAAGGCACTGGAAAAATGGAGGGTTACGGTTGAGCTGGAAGAGTAGAGAGGGCAGTGAGTGAAAGAGAGCTGGAGGGAGGATACGGAGAGGAATGGAGTTCACGGGAAGGGCTGGCTGGATGGTCTAGGAGCAACTGCAGCTCATTTTGGTCTTTGGTGTTTTGAGCGTTAGATTCTATGGGATGAAAAGAAGAGCTGAAGTTTTTATTTTTCTTCTGCTGAATCTCATTACCTTTTTCATTTGGTTTTTATATAAACTGTTGATTGATGTTTAAATGACCGGGTTGGACACGAAAGAAAAGGAGGCAGCAGCCGCACCTTATTCTTTTAATGTGTTGAAATTTTTCTGAATGCACGCTGTTACGTATCACAACATTTCCATGTCCAGAGAGTAGCTATCATTTGAGTACATTGAATTTTTCTTTGGGAAATGCTAATTTATCATAGAAGAAGCAGTGCATTCAGCTTTTCAAGTGCTGCCCCATTTCTCTGTTTGCATTTAATGCTTAGCTTGCATCTTAAATTGGTTCACACAGTTACATTCTAGCTGAATGGGTTTCCATGTTACAATGTGTTTTTCAATTATTAGCTTGAATGTTACAATTTTCTTTTTATTTTATTTAATTCTTTTTTTTTTGCTGCAATGGTACTTTGTCTGGATTAGCAATTGCACCCAAATTGTTCACGCCTTGCATTTCCATGAAGTTAGATGCATTTGGTGATTCCTCGTTTGCATTAAATTGTTCAAGGAATGTAGAAGAAGTGCACACGGATGTTGTTACGTATAGAAAAACATTTTCTTTGAATTGTCTTTTATTCTCTTTTAGTTCTAAAAAGGTCTATTTACATTGTGTTGATGTTTGAATCGGTGGTAATTTTTATTTTACAATTTCCAAGCTTTATTCCAATGTGCATTTAATTTGTTAGCTCAACATTGTCATTTGAATAGTTTGAATTGTGTTTGGATATTTATCTGTTACAGTGTTTGGTTTAATGTCTTCATGCATTTTAATGCTTTCACGTATATTCGGTTGTGTTTAATTTTCATTTTTAATTTCTTCATTTGCATTCACAAACCTTTCACAACCCCCCCCCCCACTACGTGTTGATCTGAGACTGAACCGCAATTTGGTCCTTGAGAGATGACCTAGGAGTCAATTCCTAGCACTATACTGCATTCTTTTATGCACAACTTTTGTGGGAGGTGCGACCCTCTCATCAGACCCGTTTTTTGTTATTCTTATGGGCTTGGGCTTAATTTTCTGTAATATTTAGAAGTCTATATAAGGCTTCAGTCTTCCTAGGGTTAGTATCTTTTGATGGCTTAAGCACAGAAACACAGTTTTCACCCCTTGAGGGTAGATTTGGGGATGGTGACGGCTCTCCTCTTCTCTTTCTCGGATTTTTCTATCTCTTTCATTCTTTCATTCCATTATTCATCTAGTTCTTCCAAGACGATGGAGGGCTAAACCTCATTGTTGTTGGGAAAGATGTAACCTTCTTAAACTCTCATGTATTGAATTTGTTCTTCAAGATATTTTTTTAAGATACTTGCTTTCTTTCATTAATTGTTAGAGATATTCTTCTTTGCTCAAATGCTTGTGATGTTTTATTCATGTATGGCATAAATCTTATGATTTGTAAGTATCAGGAGATTTCGTACTCCTAGGGTTGGACGATTTGGGGATGTGACAGCTCTCCGCTTCTCTCCCTAGGATTGTTATTGAGAGATATCTTACAAACCTAGACATAGGAGTGTAATAGTTGGTTGCCTTTAAGCTTCTGTTCACTATAATGCATGATTAATTGCTAGGGAGACAAGACATTGTAAACTAGTGATTATGATTAGGCTTTCTTCGCCGAGACATCGGGTTTAAGGTAATTTAGAGAGTGACATTAACATTAATGAAGAAAGATGAATTCATAAATGCATGAGAGTAAATTAGGTGAAATCTAAACTCAACAACAATATCATCAACATCATCCATTCTTTCTTGTGTTTAACCTCAATTGATCAAATTGCATTCATGTTTATTTTATCGCATTTGCATTCAAAACCCAAAAATATGTTCTTTAGAGTCTTAATTAGTTGAGTAATCACAAAACTGTTTAGTGTCGTGAGTCTCTTGGGAAACGATACTTGGTCTTACCATTTTTTATTACTTGATAGGATTTGGTACACTTGCCGAGGGTTAACAAGTTTTTGACTCCGTTTTCGGGGATTGAAAATTTGTTCATCAGTACACGAACACAAATATCTATCGTTATACATATATCATGCGTCTAGAATCGACAAACACGAACACATATATCATATGTAAGAGATATTGAAGGAAAAAAAACAAACTTGAAATGGTGTCACTAGAGAAGATGACGAAGTTCACTGACAACGAACGAACACAAATATCATACGTTGAAGGAAAAAAAACTATCATAGTATCGTTATACATATAGATATCATACATCCAGAATCGACAAACACAACACAAACACGACCACATACATCATACGTAAGAGTATTTTAAGAAAAAAAAAACTTCAAATGGTGTCACAAGAGAAGATGATGAAGTTCGCTGACCTCGTACGAAAAAAAGCCTAAAGATAAACGAAAAACATTTTGGTCAACCTTAGAAATGACAACCTAATGACATTACAAAGACAAAAACGACTTAAAAATAACCTTCTTTCTTTATCGCAGTCATCCACCAAGAAGAAAGTTCAAGCAAAAATAGAACCGCGAACAAACAGTGAGACTGTGTTTTGTTTTTACATTCAATAAAAAACTTTCACGTCGCATACAACAAAAATTTGACGTTATGTTTAAAAACAACGTCCAAGTCACAAACCATACGACGTTTTCTCTTAAAACAGTGCGCCTTTTTTATTAATTTTTTCTTATAAATTGCAAAGGTTACGTCGAACTTGAAGGGGCTTATACGTAGTATTGGAAGAATCATCATTTAAAATTGTATGATTCTTTTTTAAATTGTCCATAAGTTGCACTTTGTTAACGTTGTTTGTTTTGTTATGGGATGTTGAACTTTGACGTTATACGCGAGTACACGTTAAAGCCAAATCCCCACATAATTTGACTTGATATGTGGCTTCCTCTGCTTAATAAAACGTCGAAGCCACGAGTACAAGGACGTTTTTTCATTTGGTTTAGAAGAAAAAATTAAAAACATAATTTCTGGAAAATACAACGTCCAACGCGAAGAAGAATTCGACATTATGTGATTGGTTAAAAAGAAAAAGAAAAAATAATAAAAAAAGAACTAAATAACAAAACGTCTAAGACAGTATAAAACTGACATTTTATGGGTTGATTTAAACAAAAAATAAACAAATAACTACAAGTTGTAATATACAATGTCCTTCTTTTGTTACGGTTGACGCCATATTAATTAAATCAATATTTAGTATTTATTTATTTTGTATTGGACGTCGGCTGCTTCCTTAGGGACGTTATGTGATTACGACCAGCACGTCCAACCCCAACTTGTACGACGTTGTGTATTGTTTTAAACGTCGATCCCATAAAGTGTGGGACGTTCTGTTTGGTTTATAAGAGAAAAGAAATAAAGAATAAAAAAGGGATTTACTCTTTGGCTTCATGCTGGCATATAAAACATCCAATATTTGTCATTGTTGACGTCAAATGTGGGGGTATGAGTAATACTGCTGGAAGCAAACCACTATTTCGTTATTGTTTTAATATAAATTGCACGTCAGATGTTTCTTAAGTTGACGTTATGTGATTCTAAGGTCATTGTTTTACGTCGATCTAGGCCTTATTTGACATTAATACATTTTAGATTACGTCGATAAGCTTCTTGTTTGACGTTAACACATTTTAGACGGTGCACTGTTTTAGTATTTGACGTGGAGCGATTCAATTTATTTACGAAAATGCCACCAGTCATTTTTAAAGTTGGATATTAAGTGCTACGACGTTGAACGCATGACGTTATATGCTGTTTTTCCACTAGTGACATATGATAAAATTCCACACGAGAAAAGATAAGTTATCTGATACCGCCCACCACCACAAAAGCTTGCCCAATGCTAATAGTCCAAAGGTGCCTCTGGAAGGCTATCGCCCGCCAACCAAAATGGCACCTAATGCCACTTTCACGTGCAGTTAGCCCAAGACTCGCCCAACAAAACCACCACTGGAACTCCCAGGATTTAAATCCTAAAACTGCTACCCAACTATAAGAACTGGCACCCAACGACAAGCCAAACAGAAAACCCATGCATAAATGGCACCCAACGATCATGTTTAGCTTTTAGTGGCACCACGTCAGCAAGCTCTCTAACTGTGGTTTCACTCAACGAGAGGAACCCTCACCCAGTGACAACCAACACAAAGAAACCATTGTTTCAATGATTCCCAACGCCATATCAATGCACTAAAAATCCCCTTTTTGAGTTTGATTTGTGTAATTTGACATTCCTTGAGTTACTTTACAATATTAAACACTTTAACAATTATAAAATTAGTGTTCTTAGCTCAACCAATATCAAATTATTCAAATCAAATCTCACAAAGCTAATTTTCCAACAAAAATCAGTTCACAGATTTCACTCATACCTCAATTCAAATACACTAACAGAATTTCACAGATTCAACAAGAACTATATGTAAACATAACTTATCTATGCTGAAAATTCAAACTTAAATCAATGATATGCACAACACCAATCAAATCATAAACATGAAATTTTTAGCTTCGCTCCCACCTGACAAAACAACTCTAGACAACTCTAAAACAACAAACACACCTCCAAGCTCACAAGATACTCTATATATACATAGAAACATTACAAACATAATCGAATTATACTATTTGGATCATTAATCAATAGATATTATATAGAAGATTAAAACCCGACATACAAACAAGAGAAAGGTCACGTACAAGCCATGACAGATTTGACTAAAAGGAAAAGAGCATAATTTCAACCTACACAAGTAAAGAAAATGTTCACATAAAAGGAAGGAGTTGGCCAAGATGATGATCCTAGCTATTTTCAATCTTCAAATAGACAACTAGAAATGAGAAAACTTTAGAAAAGTAATTTCTAAAAAAATATAGTAATTTAAAGTAATGAAACTTATTTATAAAATATATATTAAAATAATAAAATCTTACTATTTTAAACGTACAGTTCTAAAATATCATTTTCTACTTTTGTACAGAAGAAAGTTTTTTCTTTGAATATTTTTGTGATTTTTTATTTATTTTTGGCATATAATAGTTGGAGTTTTTTTTCCAGCATAACACACTATGCGCAGTATTCATAGGGATGACATTACTTTATTTTTGTTATCATCTGAGAGTTAAATTCTAACATTAAATGTGGTCAACCACACGATCATGTCTTATAAGCCTTCGTTGCTCTTCGACATAAAGGCATGTAACCCTTTTGTCAAAGTCATCTTGGATTGATACTGTGTTTTCTATGATGATTATGGATGCCTGATATTGCAAGGGTTTTTTCAACAATTTTACATTTAAAAAAATTGGTATCTAGTAATCATACCTTGTAATAAATGTCAAATAATTTATCTTAGTACTCTTTAATTTTCTTAGACTCTTTCATCTTTTGGAATTCAAATTCGTTCATCAAGTTCAATACTTGCATGTCTTGAATTCTTCATTTCCTGCATATTCTTCCTTTAGATAATCTCATATTGTTATTTTTTTCTCTTTTTAAAGTCGCGATTCTAGTGAATATGGTTATTGAAAGACCAATTTTGCTTTTGTTTTTTAGGTATTTTTCTCTTTATGCCTTTTTTATATAGGTCATCTGGGATTGTTGGGCAACGGAAGTACTTCATAATCCTCTTCAACAACTTCTCAAATATCCAAATCCTTCAGCTAAGCTTCCACTTTTACGGGCCAAAGTTCGTAGTTTTCCTCATCAAAGACTAGAGATGTTACTTGAGACAAATTTGATTCAAAGTAAGACAACAGCAATACCAAATTGTTGGAGTTATGAAAAAAAAAATTATCCAAGGAGCAAATTACAGAACATCTTGGATTTGTGCATGGAAGAACATCCTCTACTTCTAGTTTCATGACTTCTAACTATAGATGCATCCTTCACCCAGTATCGAATCTCAAATTATGTTGGTGTATTTGTTTAATACCATTTCTATTCCCAGAGACATAAAAATGGAGTTTACATTAGGTAACTATGAAAAAATATTTTTCAATATTTGTATTTGCAGAAAAATGACCAATTTACAATTTAAAATATTTCTATCCCCATGAGAAGGAATTAGAAGTCTAAGGTTCGCATAAGAACCGAAAGTATTAAGTATAATGACTACCTATTTGCACCACTACCTCCTTACTTTTTTTTTTATTTTTCTTTAATTTTAAAATTAAATACTCTCTTTAAAGAAAAGTATCAAACACCAATCAAACAAGTCTATAGAAAAATTATTCCTGAGAATATAAAATGGTACTGAAAAACAAAAGCCTCTTCGCCTTTCACGAGACAGCGTCCAGCTACTATACAAAAACCTAACAAAATCTTACCGGAATTCGCTGAATTGAAAGGTGTACCTTTCTTATCTTGTTATAAATCGGAATCAGGAGCAACATGTAAAGAAAGCAACAGGAGCATATAGCGAAGCTCCAAATTTCCAAAGAAACTTGAACCAAAATCAAGAAATCGGAAATTCAATGGCTCTAGTAAATCATATATAATTGAGGGAAGCTATAAGAAAACATATCCTCAAGTTAAATTAGGAAATGATGAGATAAAATTATGCATCAACATAATTTATTCTACATTAGTTCCTATGTTCTTCAGTACACCAACTTTTAAACATGTTTTCCCAGTTAAGTTCATGGCAACCAGAGCCACTTCCAGCACAATGGTGACCTATTATCACAAGTAAATTAGAATACACCCCACCCCACGCCTTGTATATATAATAGAAAGGGAACATGGGAATCAAATGTGCCTAAACTGTACAGGCTAACCACTAAAAGTTTATACCAGCCACACAGTAACAAAGTAAGCTCCCCTGCCATGAGAAAAAGAAAAGACGAGGGAACAGATCAAGCTGAATATATCATGATACACGGAGAGCCTGATTGCAGATATATCACAATGCTACCACATTGTTATGGCATTATGATAAATATACAGAAGGGGCAGAGAATTTGCCACAGAAGCAACTTCCACTTCAGATTGCTCCATATATACTCAACAAGTACAGACGCAAGGTTGTACAGTTGATGAGACCTTCAGCACAACTATTATATTTGGAGAACTTTTCTCCAATCATCTATCAACTAAGCACAGTCTCTGAGTTCACATGACCCCCACTGCTCCCAGTATAATTGTTAATTCCAACCACAGGCACAGACCGCTGAGCAAAATCTAGTAATAATTTTCTCTGATTATCATTGGTGTGAGGAAGACTTACACGCAAGAGTTCAACAGGCATTTCCCTACTAATTGCTTTAGCAGCATCTGATCCAATACCTGACACATTTGGCGTCCCTTGTACAAGCAGTGATTGCATGATACTCTGGTACTTATTCATGCAATACATTGTGAGAAGGCCAAAAAATTCATCAAATGAGGCCTGCCAAAATGAACGATTAGCTATATAGCTGCAAGCACCATGGGGATCAGTAAGAAGTTCAGTGGCCCTCTCAAGAACAGATACTAAAATAAGGGAGGCACCGTCTCCAGCTGTACTTCCAAGGGGGCGTAAAGGAGGTTGCTCTGTGGAACAAACTACAGCTGCAAGACAAGCACCTAGGGCACCAAGATCCATTCCCCGAACACACTTACAAACAACCTTAGCAAGGTTACTTGTACTCAAGGCAGCTTCAGGTTCGGATGGTAGACTACCAAATAAAAATCTCAAATGACGAAAGATGGTCATGCAGACTATCCGCATAAGCTCACTACCAGAACCAAGTAGCTGAAGATACTTTGACAAGAGTTTCCGCCCTTTGGGAATGACACTAACAGTAAGAAAACTACATCATCCTTAGCACCAAGCCCAACTTTGCTTCCATTCTTTCCCAGTGGATCAACGAGTTGGAGAGATGATGCTAGTCCTTCCATAAGGACCTTCCGTCTTCGTCTTAATTGAGTCCCACCATCTTGTAGTTGATTACACTGTAGAAAACGATCAATGTCCTCTACATCAAGAAGAAGATAAAGACCATCCTCAATTGCGACTCTGGCTGCAAACAGAGGCTCCTGTTCAAGGGGCTTCTCTGAAATATTTCGCTCAGAACTACCACTAGTGGAAGAGTTTAATGGATCAACTTCAAAAAGAGCATGAGGTCGACGATTAGCAAGGAATGAAACCCTCCCTAAAGTATCAACCTGAACAAAACCAGGGGAATCCAGATTGGCACGGATTCGTGCAGGAACATCCTTTAGTTGTGTTGGGCTAAATGAATGTTTCAACTTAGCCCCATCTTTTTTAGCAAGACAAGCTTGGTGATAATAGTCATCATGATAGGGGTCGTTGCAATGAGTCACAGCTTGCTGCATTCTAAGAATACTCTCAATTTCATCACTAGTCATATACTTTGACCTAAACTGTAGTGAACCACTTTCATTCTTCTGGCTACTGGCATCAGAACCTTGTTGCAAAAAACGATGACTCTGTTTACCCTTATGAGTTGATTTTGGCCTGTGTTCTCTGGTATCAGCAAGACCAAGCATATGATCATATTTGCTAACCATGGATGATCCAGAAGAAAGCTGAGGGTTAAATAAATGGGATTGGAAACCTGACATGTAGCGTCCTGGTTTCTGAATGGGATGAAGATGTCTATGCTGCTGCAATTGGGTCAATAAATGAGGTGATAATGATCCACTCTGATGGTGTAATTGTTGCTGCAACATATTACTGAGGAGGTTTGGATGATCTCCAGAATACAACCCAGATTGGTTGACCCAGGGATTCTGCATTCGATAATTTAGAGGTGAGCCAGTAGTAAATGGGTGCACATTTCCACTGAAATGTGACTCATGTTTTGGTCCACTCAACTGTAGCACAGAATTGAAATAATGAGAACGATTTTGTGACGGTAAAGCCACCTGAGCTCCACCAGTATGAAAAGGAATGTTCAAATGACCTGTACTGTGATTTGGGGAAGACTGTTGGGACCTACCACCAGGTGGAGGATACGATGTAAATGAGGATTTTGGTGCCAAAATAGGTTCACTAGAAAACCGAGTAAGCTCAGGCCGCTTGTCAGGATACGAAGATGTTCTATACAAGGTTTTTGATTCTTGTAATTGGGCAGTGGAGGAATGTGGCTGTGATGACCACCGCTTTCCGTCCTCAGTATTTTCACTATCATAAAAAGCCTGATCAAACCAGTTAGGAACGGGTTCACTAGAGCAATGTTGGAGTTGGTGTTGCAGCTGTCGCTGCTGCTCGGGATATGAAGATGTTCTGTACAAGGGCCTTGAGTCATATAGCTGAGTTAGAGAAGAATGGGGGTGTGATGACCATCTATTGCCATCCTGAGATCCTTGCCCTTCACTGTCATAGCTTTGCTGATCAAACCAGTGTGGAATGTCATCCCTTTGTGACCATTCAGAAGCAGAGGAATCTGTCAAATATAGGAAAAGAAATAATTCAGTCAATTGAAAAAATGATTGATGAGAAATGGAGGACAGATCCATCATAGACCAAAAATATTTCACTCAAAATAGTAAATCTGCATCATCTCATGGAAGTGAAAAAATTGTAAAGCTACCACCAAATACATTCTCAAGAACCTTACTGATGCTTTGCTTTGGGTTTTTACACCAATGTCAAAATGCAAAAGAATTTTACACAAACACTAGAGACCTCCTGCATTATCACAAAACCAGAGGGAACCTCCTCTATAAATACATATGTAGCATAGATACTAACACAGACACTAGACACGACATGAACACTTCAACACGGGTAATTTCCAAAATGTGGGACACAGGAACATGGATTTATATATCAGATCATTATGAATTATTTAAATTGGAAATCAAGATTTATGTATTCAAAACCATATATTATTTAAATATTTGTGATCATATAGGATTTGTTCCTTATTTCTATAATCATAATAGGAACTTATACAATAAGTTTGAGTTTTTAGAAAATCATTGTATTTGGCCTTATTAATATAATGTTGGAGTCTTGTCAAAATTATATTAGAGACAAAAAAAATGTCTTTTGAATTGGACACTTCACCAATACTTGTACACGTGTCGGTGTTCAATACGTGTTAGCCACAGGGACACACCACTTAAGAGACGTGTCCGAGCTTCATAGATCAATACATATTGCACAACTTTGTATCTATTAAGTACTACTAAAAGAGCCAAGAATACCACAGTTGAATCTCAAGCAATATGTTACTGACCTAACATTTACAGGCACCTTCTATAACTGGTGGAACTTTCCCCACTTAACAGCTTGCAGCAGAAGCCAACATATTTGCATATAAATCAATGCATGTACACAACTTAATATTTCTAAATGTAAATGCATGCTCACAAGGTTCTAATTGACAAAGCTGTTAAGAGTGTAGGTACACAGCACAAGCACCGAAAAAGAAAACTCCCGATAACAGCAGGGAAAAAAAACTACCAAAAAACCTTTGGATTATTTAGAACATCATGTTCTCAAGCTTCAGGCAATTATCACTATAACCCACATTTCTTTTGATTTACCACTACTTTAAACAGACTCGTAATGATATTTTACTTGGTAACCAAGGTTGTGGATCCGAGATAAAGAGAAAACACAAAATCACCAATGTACAAACATTAAAAATAAGACTGTTTTACATATGTTTTTTATTTATGAATTTCTACTTGAAGAAACCATCTTATGTTTAGTTGTGTGTGATGTATCTTTAAGATATATGGGATATTTGTCATTAAGAAAGCGCGGGATATTTTATCTACCTGTTTTCTGTCATTTTCATTTTTAATATTTATCCTTTAATAGAGAGATTAATCATTTTACATCCTACACAATTAATATATCTAGATCTATTTTACTTCATTTTTTCTTGCCAATGCAAATGTAACAATAATTGAACTCACAACGAGAGGGAAAAAAGTGAAAAAGTATACATTTTGTTCCTAATTTTCCTTCTAGTGTTTGGAAAAATTTTCAGATAATAATTTTGAAACCAATTTGTTAGTTTGGAAAGCATTCAAACTCAAAGGAGTAGCAGCACTGTAGTCAAATCATGATTAAAAACATGGAATCCCACGATTGCATGCTTCTATGGACCACATTTGATTAGAGCCCAAGCAGGATCATGCCAGAGTGGGATCAGTGGGATTGTCTTTGAAGATCATGTTAACAGTGGAATCATTGGTTTTGTTGTCACATTTTGGGATTTCAGGTTCTATGTCACACAAAACTCTTCTTGGGTCAATGGGTTTTTGGCTAAATCCAAGCCCAATAAACTGTTCTCCTTCATTCACAATTGATTTCACATAACTACCTAGTTAATGTTACATTTTCGACCTTCCTGACCACCAAGCAACTTCTTTCCCTAACAGAAAACCTAATCAATTGTGGTTGTTCCAATTGCTCAATCATGGCAGATGTGAAGCTGTGCAGACGTGTACCACTAATGGTTTCATATTTTTCTCCTTCATTCATAGTTGTGACTGGTTTATTTTAGTTATTTATGTTAAGTAGTGATCTGAGTTGAAAAAATAAGACTGATTTATTATTCTCAATCATGAAAAATACATTCTGATACTCTCTATTTATAATAATCTAATTATCCTAAAAAGGGAAATAGGGAAACAAGGAAATTAAAATAAAATAAAAGATTATATATCTATTTCCTCTAATTAGGAAGATTCCAAAGATATTATCTCAAATTACAACACTCCCCCCTCAAGTTGGATCATACAAGATTGTATGAACCAAGCTCGAATAGACAAACCCAATTAAAGATAATGTCAATAAACCAAATTGCACACACAAACAAATGTAGCCCAAGAGACTCCTCAGCATCATATAGAGAATAATGGACAACCATGAACTTGCACCATGAAACTTCAACTTCAACAGCAATGGAATGGAGCGAACTTGCACCATGAAACTTCAACTTGGACATCAATGGATAAGATCGAACTAGCACCATGAAACTGATAACAATGGACCAGAGAGATTTCCATTAACAATGGATGATGACTTGCAGCAGCAAACTGCAAGAATGGATGAAGGCCTGTAGTGGTGAATCGCAACAAATTGCAGGGACTAGATTGCCATCAATAGTCGCAAACTGTTACATATCCGAGTATGGAACGTAACTAGAACAATCTCTCACACACTCTCACAGACGTAATAGAATAATAAACGAATGATAATGATTGAATGAATCTTTTTTATTGATAAGAATAACTTAATCAAATAGAAAACAAACAATAATTGGGAGCATAACCTCCGTCAATTATTTCTAATAATTGGGAGCATAACCTCCATCAACTATTCTAGAGCATAACCTCCTTTACAAAACTCAATAATCAAAAGCATACCCTTAACCCTAGACTCTAGCTTTATTTATACTAATTATTTCCCGCCGCATCTCTTACTAAATATTTCCCTAGAATATATCATCATTTAATATAAATATCTCTATATTTAATATGAATATCCCCCGTATATTATCCTAACATATATCCTTAATTATAAATATCTTATATTGAATATTTCCTAGGATATATATATTTATTTCCTCTAATTAACTTTTACTGAATATGTTGTGAAGACAACAAAGATGACAGCAATGGCTGCTATGGACGGTCAGAACAGAGAGAGGAAGCTCCGACGAGATGATCGGCAGTGGCGCGGTTTGATGCCGACGCCGAGAAGGCGGCGCGTGACAAACACACACCTGAGACCAGTTGAAGAAAGGCGGTGCATGGAGGCGCGTTGAGCGGAGTCTGGTCCTGACTCCGGCGGGGTTGGACGTCGCTCAAGGAGGCGGTCCAAATCCGCTGGTCATCGGACGAAAGTGTGACGGTGGCCCGAGGTAGACGGTTGCCGACAGCAGACAGTGGTCGGCGGTGGTCGATAGCGGAGAGCAGCGATGCACAGCGGAGAGAACAGCAAAAGAGAACTCTGTAAATGACTAAAAGCCACTGAAGATGCCAATTATTGAGCGTTAGAGGAGAGACCCCATTCTGGGCAAAAGTCTGAACAAGCTTGTTGGTGGAAACATAGTGCACATGGGAGCCAATGAGAATGCGGGCATCGCTTAAAATACCACTTTCAGCTACTGGTCTGAAAGGGAATGGGTTCGAATCCCATTCCAGATTATGGAAGCACAGCTTTGTGTAGCTGTTATCAGAAAGACAAACATGTTGGTAATGCTGGAGAAATGTCAGACCAAGCACTACAAGCCTAATCTAAAAGCTTAGCTGGGGCAATTGCAGCCCAATGAAGCACAAAGGCACAGAGACTTTTAGGGGCCACCGACGGACAGCAAAGACAACGGAAATGGATCAGACAAGCTTTGATACCAAGTTGAAAAAATAAGACTGATTTATTATTCTCAATCATGAAAATACATTCAGATACTCTCTATTTTTAATAATCTAATTCTCTTAAAAAGGGAAATAGGGAAACTAGGAAAGTAAAATAAAATAAAAGATTATATATCTATTTCCTCTAATTAGGAAGATTCTAAAGATATTATCTCAAATTACAACAGTTTTATGATCCCACAATTTACAATGTCGTAAGTTGAAAGACCCGGCGAAAATAGGAGTCTTAAGAAATAAGATAGTCTAGAGACTTATTGTATGATTGAGTGTACATCTTTGTTAAATATAATTATTATATTATTTTCTTTGATTATATTTATATTTTGGCCTACGGAAAAAAGGGTCTTTTATATTTTATCAATTAGATGCATAAATTAAAATAGGGGGTGTAGAAAGGAAAAGCATACAAATTAAATAATCTGAAAATTTAATAAAAAGATATTATGTAAATCTTTTAGAAGATTTAGTTGTTGTTAATTTAAAAATTAGTTAAATGAAAATAAGAGATATAATCTTGGTGGGTTTAAAGATTAAAAGCGATATTACTATTTGATATTGTTAGATATTTTACAAGATATTTTGAGATATTGCTAATTAAAAGATATCTTAAGATATAATTGGATGTAATTAGATATTATTATTAGAAAATAATAATAATAATAATAATAATAATAATAATAATAATGATAATAATCATAATAATAATATATTATTGATAGACTTATTACAATAAGTCAGAATAATAATATTAAGATAGAATATATTATCTAAGGACTTATCAGAACTAATTAAGTTAAAGATAAATTTATTTTATTTTATCTATATCTTTTATCCTAGTTGGTTGTTATTACTCCTTAAGGCTTTTATTATAAATAGAGTACCCTCGGTATATTATACACATAGTTCTAACTATATTAGATACCTCCTATAGAAACTCTTAACGATTAGGAAAATAAGACAAACTTTGAATGTGAGAGGAAAGGAGAGTAAACGGGAGAGTGCAACTACATTGGAGAAGATCTTTGGGCACAGAGAAAGCCTTAGAACTGGCCAAGGTATAAAGAAGCTTACCTTTGTTTTCTTGTTTGATTGTATGATGAATGAGGGTTTATTCTTGATTGATAATCTTTGTTTGATATACATTTATATGATTATGATTATTTGTTGCTATGGTTGGGCAAGGGTTGCGTGTGCATGGAAATAGGTTTTTGGTAATATTTGTGATGAGTTTTTTCTAGGAATGTATTATGTATGTTTTGTTGGGTTATCCCAACAGAGGGTTTGATGCTCAAGGAGAACAAAGTTATGATATTTGGGACTTCCATGCAAATATATGTTGTAAGGGTGGTAATAATCATATGCGTATAATTGGGTTTATTGCAGGTATAACATGTCAATAATTGGATTTGGACGATTCAAGTGATGTATTATATGTGTTCGAGTATGTTTACATGGGTAAGTGTTGCGTGAATGCATGTATGATGTGTTAAGTATGTTTCCATGTGATCTAGGGTTGATGTGTGTATGTTTAAATGCTTGAATCATGTCTAGAATGTGTTTCGATTCGACAATAATCGATTATCATTAGTTATAATCAATTATCTATGCATAGACGTTGACTATGGTTGCGGGAATAATCGATTATCTGGGATGATAATCGAATATCCCTTTCTGTGTGATGTTTCTAGGTAAATTTCATTGAGATAATCGATTATCTTAAGTGATAATCAATTATCACAGTGCATTTTTGTGAAAAATGGCGAATTTGATGAAGAATGTGTTGATGAGGGGAGTTATACCTACCCTATATATCTATGTTTTTGATGATGAACAAAAGAATCGTTTTATGGTTTCTTGCACAACAAACGACATAACAAATTGCTTTACCTTTGTTGTGTAAACAGATTCATGAGTTAAACAGATTGAATGTTTCATTTCTGGTAGAAATAATCGATTAAGCAATATATATAATCTATTAGATTTCTCCATATATCATTGTATGCTTAACAGGGGCAAACAACTGTGCAGTAATCGATTATATAAGTTGTATAATCAATTAAAACACGATACTATGCCAATATATGTTTGATAAGTGCATTGATTTGTTTGGAATGGAAATTGATTTAAAAATTTGCTAAGTGTTGAACATAAGTGATTACATAAGTTTCATAATCGGTTAAATATGTTTCTCTTGTCAAAATTAATTTCATTTAAAGTCCGAATTGTTTCTAATGGTCATATGAATTTATCGTTGGCTTGTATGAATTGTTTAATCGATTGCATGCTCTATATATCTTTTAAATCTAAACATAGGCAAATCTGTTTAGGCAGAAGGAAAAGCTTAACATATTACATTAATTTCGTAATCAATTAAATGGTGTCAATATTCAAAAATCCTAAAAATAATTGTCTTGCATGATGTTTTAAACTAATCTTCTGAACTATCAATTTCATAACTAACATTTTGATTGAGTATTGATTACAGGAGCGTCCAAGAACTCTCTTGAAGAATCAAGGATCCAATTTGGGTTTACTCATCAAGATTCTATCAAGAAAACTGGGCTAGTACTGATTCATTTTGCACTACTAGAGTGTACCTGGACGATCATTTTCAACATTTGCAATCTGAGTATTGTGTTGCTGTGTCAGGGGGAGAGAACTGTGATTGTTCTCATTGAGAGTTGGGATTGCTCTCAAGGTGTAAACAGAGCTATGAGTGTTCTCTATTTTTGGTAAGATTGTGAGGGTATTCACATCTTGTTACTATAGTGATTTTAAGTGGGGTGAGAAGTACATTGAGAGGAGATATCTCTGTATTCTTGTACCTCTATCATTATAGTGGAATCCCTTCAACTCACTAAATGCAATCCTTATTTTTCAGCTCTCAACTTCAGTGAGAATGCATTCTAGAAATTGAGTCTGTCTTAGAGTTCAAAGAAAGAAGCTGAGGAAAGTTATAATGAAATATAAGTTGAAGATCAGTTCATTGAAAAATAATATCAAAGGCAGGAGTAACACACTCTAGTCCCTCAGCAGTTGGAGACATCTAAACTGAAGGTAAATGTCCCAGGTAATTACCCTGAAGGTAAATATACCTAACTTTACAAGGCACCAAGTAAATGATGTCTTCCTTAGGGGGGCCTTCATAATGCTAGATTCCTTGGGAATGAATGATACTCATTCACCAATTTGAAGAGAATTGTTCAGACGTGTTATACGTCTTTAAGATATCATTGGATACTTATTTTTAGGATATCATGGATTTTTTGTTTCCCTATTTCCTTTTTTTTCCCTTTTTTAATCTTTACACTTGAGAAGGGACATTAGTGATTGTAAACATAATCTACAATTTTTTTTCTTTCAACTAAATTATATTCATACTTTTAAATAGCCTCTTAATGTGATGTTGCCTCATTTCTTTCATCCAATTTTGTTGTGTACAGTATATAGACATAAAGTAAATCTAAGACAAACTTCAAAGAAATTATAATAAAAGGCCTCATTAACAAGGGCGCCCGGAAATGTATTAAAAGTGATAGGATTTTGCGTTTTAATATAATTAATATAATAAATACATTCAAAGCTTCTAATTACTTAAAAAATGTATTAAATGGGATAAGATTTTGTGTTTTAATAAATAATAAATACTTTGCTTTCCAATAAAAATTTTCTACTTTACTTTGTTAAGACCACTTATCATCATATGTCTACAAGAAAATAATGTTATAAAGTAACAAACATTTTCCTACTTTGACACCACAAGATTATCGTTTGCCATCACAATTTAAACATATTAAGAACCTCAAGTTTTAAAAAATATAAAATTTAAAAAAATGATAAATGTCAAAAAGTAACATCAATTAGCCAAATTCATTGCAAATGCTTACTCACTTTCTCTTGATCCCCGTTCACCAATAACTCCTGGGCTTCTTGGTCCACTAACAACCTTGTTCAACTGAAATAAAAAAAATAAATTAAAAAAAAAACTTAATATCAGTTTTCGTGAATACAATATATGATCACTAAAGGAGATGGGTTTATTTTCAAAACAATAAAACTGAAATATAAAATCAACCACTAATTCAAACCATGTAAGACTGGGAATAGATTATAATATATAAGTGAATAGATTATAATATATAAGTGATAGATTATAATATATAAGTGATAGATTATAATATATAAGTGATAGATTATAATATATAAGTGATAGATTATAATATATAAGTGATAGCAAACCTAACTTCACAAGTTGACTTTGTGACATTGAGTTAGGTTCACTGTTATTGATATCAGATAACGGAAAATATCAAAGACTCCAAAATTCTTTATAAAGTTATAACGGAAACCAAAACGGGTTATGGTGGAAACATTGAGGTCAAAAGAAATATAATTTATGAATTTTTTCAAAAAAAAAATACAGAAGTATAATTGTAATGCAAAAGTAATGATATTATGGTGTGACCAGCGGCCACTGCCTACAAGCAACGGTGAGCAGCAAGGTATGTGCAAATGGCAATGAGACTAAAGGAGAGAGGGGTGCATAGGGTTATTAGGGTATTAGGTTAAAATAAGTTTTTATTGGGCCTGGCCCAATTTTTAACAAAGTATTAGTTGGACTTTAAACCCAAGGAAAGACAAAGAAAAGATAGCATTTGAGATAAGCCCTGCAATTAGGGTTTCTTCTCTGGGTGTTGCCCCTCTAGAGTAAGGTGTCTTCTCCGCAAGTTGCTACCCCTATTTCTTCTCCATGCCGCTTCCCTTGTTTCTACTGCAAACCGCTGCCCCACCTTTTCTGCCATATTTGTTTTGTACCCACCAATGCAAAAAGCGGCAGCCATGAGAAACCCACTTAGTCGTCGCCTTGTTGTGGCGGTAGGCTACAAAACCACCACTAGTTTCTGCCATGGCGCCGCCATAACCGAGTTTTGATAACACTGGTTCGGTTTAAAGTTCACTTTCTGTGAAATACATTAAAGTGGATGACATAAAGAATTGGAGATACACTAAACTCATGCAACACCTTGTCAACATCAAAGATATATTGAAGAATATGTTGAAAGTTGCTTCATGCAAACAACATCTCTGGAAAAGGTAAGATGTCAGGATTGCAGAGTAAGTTACATAAATGTTAATTCAAGAACATTTAATGCGTCTTGAAGCCGTAATGCATGCTTAAACGCAAGAAGAAACAATAGCAGAAGAAGACCCTCACAATAGCTGCAAAGGATGTGCAATGTCTCTTTTCTTTCTAAACTCTTTATATAGAAGAACTTGTTGAAGAATGAAGGTTGACGAAAGTCTTGCTACAAGAACGTGCACAAGATCTTAAAGCTTCCAAGCCTTGTAGTTGTGAAAAAGAACATTGTTCATGTTTTAGCAATCTAGAGTGATAACCCATTACATTCCTTGTAAGACACTACCCCTCATTATAGTGAGCAAACATGTGATCTTTTAGATCACATTCTTCATAAACTTTTGGTTTTCTCTAGGAGTGGTTGTCTTTAAAACGTCTTAGTTAGGAATGATTGCATTTTAAACAATACCCAGTATTAGCCAATTGTGGTTGTGTTACAAAGAATAATCGATCTTAGCAAGGAATAGTAGCATTCCAAAGAATATTTGATCTTAGTCAAGAGTGGTTGCATTCTAAATAATATATTGTGTTTAGCCAAGATTAGTGACGTTTTTAATAATACTCAGTCTTAGCCAAGCGTGGTTGAGGTCCAAACAATACTCATTTGCATCTACCAACAATAGTCTACCTAGTGAAAATCAGTTGATTGAGAAATGGACATAATCTTTGATAACATATGAATTAGTATAAAAACACATTATATATCCTTATCCTTTATCAATTTAGATTTTATGTTAATTAATTGTAACTAATCATACAAGAACACTTTTGCAAATTTGAAAAGCATTTTTAGACAATCCATCTGTCAAACTTGAAGTTGCATATGATGTTCCTCATCAATCTCTTAAGAAAATAGTTTGATAGTGCGTCAGTCAAATAAAACTATTGTCTAATGTCATATAATCATGTTACCTTGCAAAAATTTCAAAAAAGTCCTAAAACACAATTCAACTCTCCTTTCTTGTGTTTTTGATCCGTTTACATACAAAACATCATGAAGGGACGATTGCAAATAGATCTAATTCTTGCTATCATCGTTTTATGGACGAGTATCAAATGACTATTAAAATAGTTGAATACATGCCTTTAATAGATGTGATTCCATAGGATTGATTACAAGTGCAAAACTTTATTTTAGGTGCAAAATACTACAGAATGTAACAATCATGTTAGCTAAATTTACCAATGATGAATTGGTTTTACCTATGGAGAGAAATGGAAGAGCATTTTACTTGAAAAACTTTAAGAAGGCCAAGTTGTAAGACTTGAGAATTAAACTGTAAAATAATTCTAGAGGGCTTGATTGATCCCTCTCATAATCTTCTATTTATAAGAATAAATTGATACAAAAGTACATTATCAATAGGGTAACCCTAGACACAATATAATCATGATAAATAGGGTAACCCTAGACACAAATATAATCATGATAAATAGAGTAACTCTTGACACAATATAATCATGATAAATAGGGTAACTCTAGACACAATATAATGATGATAAAATAGGATAAATATCCTAACACTCCCCCTCAAGCTGGTATGTACCAAGCTTGGAACAAATAAACTCAGTCCAACAAAATCAACTTGTCTAAAATGTCGAGGCAATAGGCGTGGTAACTCTAGCTTCGAATAAAATGTACATATGCTTCAGACCATCAAGAGAGAATGTCTATAAACCAAATTGGACTCACAAACCAGTGTAGCGTCACCAAAGAGACTCCTCATAAGCTTATGGAGAATAATATTGGACACCCACGAAACTTCATCTAGCACCATGAACCTTCAAGTAGGATTGACTTTGACAAAATTGATTTCCATCAAAAGTGAATAATGAGTGGTAGACAACGACAAACTGCAAAGACTGCATTGCCATCAAGTAAGGATGGAACCTGCATGTCTAAATGCGACAAAAATGCAAGGATGGTTATCTCTGACTAGTTGGAGCCTACAGTGGCTGAAAGCGACAAAACTGCAAGGACTACCATCTCCGACTAATTGGGGCCTGCAATGACTGAAAGCAGTGACTGTCATCTCTGACTAGTTGGGACCTCTGACTAGTGTCTGACTAGTGGTTGGAAACATATTCCCCTCACTGTAGGCACTAAATTGTCATTACTGACTTATGGGGCCTGCAGGGACTAAATTGCTATCACTGATTGATGGAGCCTACAGGGACTAAATTGCCATCAAGTAAGGATGGAGCCTGCAGTGGACAAAAACATACTGCATGGACTAAACTACCATCATTGATTAATGGGAGTATGTAATGGCTGAAACATACTGCATGGACTAAACGACGCAGTATGATTCTGACATTGGGAAGGTGACTAGTGACAAACACGCGACAGAAGCAGATCGGAGAGAAGTAGTTCGTGACAGTGCGTGTAGAGGAGAATGAGGCAGCGACCACCAAGGATGGGTCACGCTCCTTAAGGCGACAAAACCCCTAACTTTGTCGGAGAAAACTTGACGGTGGCGGCAGATGTCGGACAGATGTGGCGCTTGAGTGAAAACTAGTCCTCGACACCGGCGGAATTGGCCGTCGCTCAAGGAGGCGATCCAAATCCTGGTCGCCGAACTATACTGAGGCAGCGGATGGTGGCAGACGATGGTGAAAAAAAAAGCATTGAAAATATGAGATTATTAGGAGAGCGAGACTGCTCATTGAGGTATTTAAGAAAAGATGAAATTTTTAAGGCCGCCGGTGGCGGTGCTGGCCATCGACGGCAACAAAGACAGAGTAGGAAGAGACTCAGACAACCTACTTTGATACCAACTTGAGAATTAAACTATAAAATAATTCTAGAGGCCTTGATTGATCCCTCTCATAATCTTCTATTTATAAGAATAAATTGATACAAAAATACATGATAAATAGGGTAACCCTAGATACAATATAATCATGATAGATAGGGTAACCCTTGACACAATATAATCATGATAAATAGGGTAACCCTTGACACAATATAATGATGATAAAATAGGATAAATATCCTAACAGTAAGATTTGGAGGAAGAGACTAGGGTACTAGACTAGTTCTATGGAGAGGTTGACAAAACAAAAAAAAAATAGTTCTATGGAGAAATTAATTGAAGCCACTAGACTAGTTTCCTTTCATGTACAACAATGACCAAGAGAGCATCAATATTTAGGGTACTTGGTGGACTTTAACCAAAAAGATCAAATGTCAATGCATACTTTGCATCCCCAATCCACATTTAAGCCATGAGATTTTACATGTGACGGACGACTCTTGGATTGAGATGTCCCATCCTAAAAGCGTGCAAAATTAGTAATCCAGGAGGTAAAGGCAAATGTATCCTCCACTATAGGACTAAGGATCTCTATAGCAACGTTTAATGGACTTTGAAGAAATGAAGAGCCCAATGTCATTATAGGGGACATGGGTGACTGAAGATTCAAGTCATGATAAGCAACATGCATTGACAGAAGATCACAAAGAAACATTAAAGACTGCACTATGGTTCTCCAGTTCTTTCTTAGCTCTAGCATGTATAGATGCGAGAGGTAAGAGTTCATTATAATCATATAACGCAATACAAACTTGCCCAACATATGCATACACATTCCATACAAGCATTGAGTGTCAAGAGCCTGCACCTTGGTCCAAACAAATTTACGAGTGACACATGAAGGAAAAAATCAATTTGATAGTAAGGAGGGTAGGCTGATCACATTGCATAACCGAGTGTCAAACTTCTCTCATTTGGCACAAGCAATAACTACTAAAGATGATGTTGATACACCAGCCAGACAATCCATAGGGTGATGTTAGAAGCCCAAGGTGGTAGTTTGAACAGTTGGCATCTCAAATGGAAACAGGTAATTAGAAAAAAGGAGTGTAAGAACCACTAAAAGCCATGGTTAGTGAGGAAACATTGGACACAAAAACAACACATGGAAGATATTGTTTGTACTTTACTGTCTGTCAACCGTGTTATAAAAAATTGGTGATAATGGCACCATGGCGGAACTCGATGACGGTTTTGGTACTTGCCACCACAACATGCTGATGGCGATGCGGGTTTTTCATGGTAACCATGGCAACCACTTTTTGGATAACAGGTAGCGGATGCAGAACGGCTATGGTGGAAAAGGTGGAGAAGGAAATCTATGGAGGCAACAGCGGCATGGAGAAGAAGACTCTTTAGCTGAGGCAGTGAAGCTTGTGAAAAAACCCTAGTTTAGGCACAAGAGATTTGTTCTCTTTAGTGTGTTCTATTGGGTTTAAAGCCCAAAAAAAAGTCATCAAAAGAAGGGTAACAATTAAGGACGCAAACTGGAGAGGCACATTTCTTGGGATACCATGTTAAGACAAAACAGGAACACTGGACTGAAACTGTGGCTGAAAACACAGCAGCTGTGAGTTTGTATAGACTTGTGACATTAACTATACCTAAATAGAAAATATTCCGTTTTCTCTAAATCAAATATTATACACCTACAAACTGTTATTAATGCAATAATTGCAGAATATTATATTCTGATTTTCAACATTATCGCACCTATTTTTTTACTACAAAATAATAAAAGTACTTCTACCTATATGTAGAGTTTTATCGAATACTTCCCAGCATCCAGAGAAAGTATGACATATCGCAGTTTCAGGACCTTACCTTTAAAAAAGTCGTAGTAAGATCATCAATATCAGAAAGTGATCTTATATCCTCTGCCTGCAATGTGGAAATGTAAGTTAGTTGGAGAAAATTCTAGCATCTTGTCTGCAAATATTAATTTATTATGCCCCACATTCACTAGGAATTGAGATTAACTTGATAAAAGTCAAATATAATGCTTTAGCAAAGACTAAGCAGACCACAACCAAAAATTCAAAGGCAACACAACAAAAATTTAAAAATGGCCATGAATGACAGCAACTATAAATTCAAGTGCTGTCATTTGGAATATCCATTCACGACCATCTCATTTGACTACATCAACTACTCAAAAAGCTTATGTTTGGGGAGATCAATCAAATGACGCTAGTTTGTGGTAGCTACTTAAGATATCATTTTTTAGAGAAAGCACTCAACATTCAGGCATCAATATCAGTTTTGGCAATTCAAATGACGCAGTGTGATATTTGTTTTCACTGAAGTGTAAGCCTCCCTCAGATAAGTTAACTTTGTAAACATTGTTGCCACAAACTTTAAATTAAAAAGAAACATAATCAGACTGAATAATACCTCTTCTTTATTGATAAATAAATCATCCTCGCTGAATTCCACAGCAAGCATGGCCTTATATTCATCTTCATCTTCTAACCCCCCCAACTCAACTTCCTCGGCAGCATTTTTCCCAAAGAATGCATATTGTGATGCATCAAATACTTCACCTTCTGCATAAAAGAAGAAAACCAAATCAAAGAGATTTCAACAGTTGTAGCATACAAAACACGGTTTGCACATTTAAAAGCCCATCAATACGAACACAAACTGAACACCATGTAAAACAAAAAATGGATGATGAAAGGTCACAAGATCTTCAATGAGCATACAAAAACAAGGCAAACATTGAATGAAATCGGATATTTGCAATCTTCTTGACAGTTATACATTACTGATATACACCACACTTACCCACTAAAGGAACCAACAACCAAAGATATCCAGAAAAAAAAAGAATTTGGACTTTACAATAAGCAGGATAAACTTTTCAAAATTAGCAAAATCTAAATTTTAGTTCAGACCTTACAAGAACTCATTGTGCTGCAGTGAGTTAAACATATTAAAAAAAAGAAATAGAAACTCATAGCGTATAGTTTCATCCCCGTGATTTTTCGCGATCAAACTCCTAAGTAGAAGCAGATCTACATGCAGAAGCAGAATTAAAGAACGCAAAACACGAAAGAAGCGATTACAGCAAGAGCGTAAGAAAAACAAATAAAACCGCAGGGGAAGTAAAAACAGAACAGAAGATAACAAAATAATGAAAAAGAAACGAACTTTTGGAAGTGTGTCGCAATGGTTTGTGATCATCGGTGCTGGGAGCAGCGACACCAAAGCCATCCATGAAGGAAGAAAGAAACGCGAACTGTGAATAAACAAAGTTGAACGCGCTTCGCGAAGTGATGTGTGCGGAGAGTTATGTGAATTAGGTCATGGCAGAGATTGAAGGAATGGTTTGGGTTGAGAAAGGTAAGTGAAGAAGAACCCTACCACAGAGAGAGAAGAGAGACAGAGAGAGAGAGAGAGAGAGCGGGTATGTTATAGTTGAGATAGCGTACCTAATTTTTTTTTTTTTTAATTTAACTGAGGGAACGTTTTTGGTGAGATTGTGTTTCGTGTAGTTTTCCAGAGAAGATACCAAAACAAAAAAATTTATTGTTTTTATTTATTGTTATATGATTTGAAAAATAGGTGAAATTGCAAATATTTGAAATTAAGTTTAACAATATAGTTTTAAAATTAGCCATGCATTTCTTAATATTTTAATTAAATAAAATTGACATTTTGTTTAATATGTAACTAATATTTTAATTTTTATTTCTTATATTTTTTCATAATTATACTTATATTATTATTTTTATACCAATGAAAACACATATGCTAGTACTTTTTTCATGATAACAAAAAATAAATAAATTATAATTATAAAAATAAATATAAGTAAATTTTACAATTTATTATAGTTTATTTATATATTTTTATTTATTTATTTAATAGGTATTTTAAAATAATAACATTGAGTATTTTAATATTAAAATAATTCAATGATATAAATAGAATTTCATAAATTTGTTTCATTATCTAAAACATTCACCATATTTTTAGAACTCTTCCTTTGAGTTTCTTTTTCCTTTTCTCTACAAATTCTAACTCTTGAATTATTTGTTTGACGATCAAGAAGTGTCTAAGCAATCACAACAATGAATCATTCATTCTCTATCGATCAGATTTCATTCTAGAGCAAGTAAATTTTTGCTTTTTTCTTAAATTTGTAGTTTAAGACACATGCGACTAGAAGTTTTCTCGCATATGTCGTTTCCTTATCTTTTCTAGTTTATTGTTGATCAGAAGTCCTAAGAACTCACTTTGATCATAATTTTTGTGCTTTGTAGGAATTTATAGAGTTCCTTGAGCTTGAAGTAAGGGTCGTGAGCGTAGAGCTTGATAGCATCCCTATTAGGGTAAGGTAAGCTAATACTTAGGCTTAAAGTTTGAATTTCAAGTTTAATTAAGTATTACTATGATGATATGATGATTTAATTATAATTGAGATAATTTTGTTTTGATGAATGTAATTAGTTATGCGTTGGTTGATGCCTTGTATGAATTTGTGTTGGATTGGAGTAATCTTGTGAATGTTGTGGTTATGAAATTGGTGTTGTTATTTTTGGTTGAAATGTTGGAGAGAAATGAGTTAGTAGAGTTATAGGGAAATGGTGATTTAGGACATGTTGTATGGTACTTTGAAACTTGTTTGGGTTGTGTTAGTAGATATGTGATATAGATTAGGGTGGTAGCCAATTAGTTATGTTTTGAATGATTTTTAAGTGCATTTTAGAGGTTTTGAGTAAAGAGTTTTGAAAGTAGAAGGTTTGAGGTATGATGGAGTGTTTGGGGTCTGTTTTTGGGTCATTCTTGACTTGTTCAGATCCCTAAGTTGCTAAGTTATGTGTTAAAATTGGTAAAATTGAGTTATGGGCTATATAATGATGTTTTAGATTAATTGAGTTGGAATTTCATGATAAAATGAGTTTAAAACCTGGTTTAAGTTGGATATATATACTTGGATAGGTCTATTGTGACTTAGAATACCAATTGGAAGTGGTAGAAGTGCGTAAAATAAGATATGTGAGGTTGAGAGGGTGCAAATTCTGTAGAATTAGTATTCTGCAGAATTATGCAGAGTGGCTAGGCAAGCGAGTAGCTCGTTGGACAAGTATTTGGGGTGTTTTGGTAATGGGTTTCAAAGGCTAGGCATGCCAACTTGCTAGGCTAGAGAAGCTCTATATTTGAGCTCTCATTAGGCAAGCTTGTGCTCGTTTGGTGCCATGATTTTGGCATTGGACTTTCTTGGTTGTTTTATTTTCTTTTCTCTACTATGTATGGATTTAATTGGTGTGATGTTTTATATAATATTCACTAATATGGTTTGAAATACATTATGGTATGGAATTGAGGTTTATAAGAGTTCTAAGAACAATTCTTAGTGGTTGTATCAAAGTGTTGTTAGTATGAATGTAGGAAGCTCGGTCTTGGGAGTTATTCTGATACTCTAATGATCATTCATTCTCAATTAGAAATGAGTGATGCATGTGGTGAGAGTAGCAGAAGGTTCTAGTCTAGGTGCTCCATTATGACCTAAGATGCAAAATAAACCAATCTTGTGTGTGTGGTAGGATGAAACACATTGATAGTGGCTTTACAAAGCAGTAGAGACAACCACAAGTGCATGGTCTGCCATAGCTCGACATTCATACTATATCTAGATGGTCAAGTCTAGGTTTTATGGCATGATTAGGATGTTTGATTTACTTTGTATGAAGTGTGATATATGATGCAATTTTAATATGCCATGATGGATTATTTTTATCATTAGCTTACCCTACTTGTGTTTTGATACAAGAAGGCCTAGCACCATTGGACCTATCACAAGAGGAATGGCCAAAAAGCTCCAAGATGAGTATTCTCCCCAAGGTCAAATACTATTTGCTATTTTTGGATGGACAATTGGAGAACAAGAAGATGTTACAAAATTGCCAAAACATGGACAAGGGTAAAATGGACATTTACACACAAGAAGGGGTGTGCTTATCCTTCTATGGGGTGGCATTAGTAATTTTTCATTTTTCACATGTAAAATGCAATTGTCAACGTGTTTCATAAGGCTTTATAGAAGCCACACATTTAGCACATGATTAACATTTCAGATCTAAAGAAAACGTGTAAAAGGCTTGCTTCAACTTTGAGATTGATCTATAAAATCTCATAAGCAAAGCTTGTAGCTCACTTTTGATGAATGGAGAGAATAGATTTGCTGATGCAATTTCCAGCTTCTTCTCCCACCGAAAGTCACCCCTGTGCTTCCTACCAAATCTCCTCTAGCTTCCTTCCATTGATGAAGGCCGTCTGAGCTAGCACCATTTCCCCAAAGCACCTCATCCAAACTCTTTTTCCACATATTCATACTCTGCCACTGCACAGTCTAAACTGTTTCACTTTGTTCTTCCGCTGTCAATGCCTTTCTTCCCTGGAAGCTCACGGATCTGCAGAATAGCACCAAAGCTGGAGCTATCATGTGGTATTCAGACCCTGGTTCGAAGTGCACCAGTGAGCTAAGTGTCTCTTTTTAAATTCCACACTGTCATCATACTCTTTTGTTGTCTTTGAATCTGTTTCACTGTTCTATTCATTTTCTGGTGTTATTAGGTTCTGTTTGAGTCTGTTCTTGTGTGCTAGTTGTATTTTGATTGTGTCTCATCATTTTAATCGGTCCATTTGTGTTGTTTGAGTTTTTTTTGTTTGAGCATCTTTTCCTGTAATGTCAGTCATGTGTGTTTACAGTGCTTGTCTTCAAATCTGGTTTAAAATTTGTGTGCTCTACTATATCTGAATAAACTGAAGAAGTTGTCATTATCTGCACACTAAATGAGCCATGACAAACTCAGTAGGAGCTCAAGTGCATGAGTTGTGATACCAATTCCAGTTTCAGAATTTTGAGCAGTAGAATAGTTTTGTGTGTCTATTTGAAAGAAATTGGTGAATTAGATCTGTGATTGAATGCCAAACTGAGTTAGTACTTGATGCACATCATCTAAACACTGAATTGCTTCTGCAAAAAGCTTAGTAGCATCATTGGAAAACTCACATTGCATCCAATCTGCAGTTGGCCGAACTGCACTGCTTTGATTAGTCCAGTATTTTTTTATTCTGTTTCAGTATTAGATCACTGCTGAACATCTTGGCAATTATTTCCAGCACTTTTAACAAGTTTTAAATGCTGTATATGGACACATTTCAATGTTCAAAGGTCGTTTGATTCAGTGCACTAAAATCTGGGTGGTTGAGTTCCTCATTTTGCTGCATAAAAAGGGTTGAATGAGTCAAAATCTGTTATCATAAATTTCTGCATCCAATTTCAGTATCAACACGTTTGATTTGATGAATTAAAATTGGTTATGCAAAGAAATTTTACATTGAAATAACCCTGCACAATTTTATTCTCTAAACCACCAGTTTTAGTCTTATTTTGTTGGTGCAAGCTGCATACTATAAAGCTAGTTGTACAAACTGTTTTGGTGCAATCCAATAATCTAAACTTGTTAGCAAAAGCTTGGTCAAACGTATTCAATGATTAAAAACAATATGACAGCAACAAATATTGCAAATTAAAAAGCTGATTGGCTAGTGCAAGTTGAATCTGCAAAATTTGGTGCACCAAACTGATTGTTCATTCAGACAATTCATCAAACAGTTTGATCAATTTCTAATAGTCTCCGAATTTGAGTCCATTGCAGCTTGTTTTGATTTCTTGCTTTATTAATATACTCTAGAACTTTTCCTAGGTTCTTTTTGCTGTGCCTCCGTGTTTACATCTCCTTTTCTTGCTTTATTTTCAGTCATTGGCTTTCTGGCCTACCACCTGTTTGATAAAAGGTGTTGTAGTGCAGTAATTTTTCTGAGACAATTCTGTGCAGTTACTTCATTTCCTTTTCTAATCTCCTGCTGATTTATAATCTGTTGAGGTATAATTACATGGGATTGAGCTATCTAGAGATCCTTCATCATTGGTAGCCTCCTAGGAAGTGGAGATTTGATGGAAACACAAGGCATGGTGAATACGGTGCTGCAGAAAATTGAATTGTTGGAAACATAGCTACTGCTGATACTGTAATAGCAGTTTGATTGCTGCCAATTAAATTCCACCTAGCTGCAACTGTGAGCCTTGCGTGATTGCATCCAGAATCAATCAGTTTTATTTGAGAGAAGCCAAAGTTGCATTGTCAAACCTTGTCTCTTTTCCTTTTTTTTTTTACAAAGTCTAATTGTATTAGCAGTTTTCTTTTTTTTTTTTTGTTCTTTTTGTAAGTTGGCCATTTCAAGCAAGTGAAGTGGAAGAGCTCATAAGTGTTCTTCCCTCATTTGCTAACTTGACTAAAAGTCTCATCACTTTAAATTTGGTAGACGGTGAGTGTGTCTTAGATCCAAAGTCTAAGCCTCACCTAGGAGACCTCACTTTAATTGCTTGTCCCATTCTCAACTAGATAGCATATATCTTGTGCGAATAGGAAGCTCTCTTAGGGGTCCGAATTTAGAGTTAGGCTGTGTCTTTTCTTGGCTTTGTGTTTTCTTTGTTGTCTTTAAGACTTAAGTGGATTTAAGAGTGATTTTGATCTAAGGACTCTAGTAAGTAACTAGAAGCATATTTGGCAAGGATAAGGCTTGGTACTTAAGCATTCCTAGTGAATCACCTCCCTTACCTGGAATATTGCTTTCAAGTGAAAAGCTCTAGTCTTTACTTCAAGAATAACATTTAAGTCCATCATAATGTCTAGAAGGCATTCTCCTAGGATTAGTGATAGTGAAAAAGAACATTTTTCTCTTCAAACTTTAGTTAATGAATTCAAGGAAATAAGAAGAGAAATGAATGAAGAGAAAGCCAATAGAGAGCTTCAAAATGCTGTTATTCAAGATGAGTTGAGAATGATAAGGAAAAGTAAGTCTAGGGGAAGTCAGAGTGAAAACTCTCAAGAGGGAGGGATGTCTATGAGTCTGGGTGATTATTACCCTCATCAGCCTTCTACTTCTAGAAGGCATAGGAGAAATTCTCATGCACCCCCACCCCCTAAAGAAGTCAATGTGGTGTTGCCTCACTTCCATGGGAAGGACAATGTAGAGGCTTATCTTGATTGGGAGATGAAGGTAGAACAATTGTTTGAATGCCATCAAGTGAGTGAAGAGAGGAAGGTCTCTCTAGCTACCCTAAGCTTTCAAGGGTATGCAATGTATTGGTGGACTGCCTTGGTCCAAGAGAGGCTTAGACATCAAGCCCCTCCCATCCACTATTGGAATGATCTCAAGTCTGCCCTTAGGAGGAGACACATTCCCTCCTACTACAATAGAGAACTCATGGATAAACTCCAAAGGTTACAACAAAGGTCTATGACAGTTGAGGAATATAGACAAAAGATGGAGTTGTATATGATGAGGGCAGGCATAGTAGAAGGTCCAGAAACTACTTTAGCTAGATTTTTAAGTGGGCTCAATTTTGACATAAGAGATAGGGTTGAACTTCTACCTTATAGAGATTTGAATGATCTTGTTCAAATGTGTATAAAGGTAGAACAACAAAACTTGAGAAAATCTTCTTCTAAAAGAATTCAAGTTCAACCTACTTTTGAAAAGAAAATTTTTAAAGAAAAAGAGCCATTTAAACCTCTAGCCAAAATAGAAGAGAGACCCAAGAAAGAGACACCCTCACACACAAGAACAAGTGAAATCAAATGCTTCAAATGTCTAGGAAGGGGTCATGTAGCTACTCAATGTCCTACAAAAAGAAACATTATTTTGAAAGGCAAGGACATTTATAGTAGTGAAAGTGACACCCCAACTAGTACAAGTGAGAGTGAGGAAGAAGAGAGGGAAGAGGAAATATATGCTGATGATGGACAACTTCTCATGGTGAGAAGGATACTTAGCAACCAACCAAGTCTTGAACATATATCACAAAGAGAGAACATCTTTCACACAAGATGTAAAATTCAAGAAAATCATTGTTCTCTCATTGTTGATAGTGGGTCTTGTTGCAATTGTTGTAGCACAAGGTTGGTTGAGAAGTTGAAACTTGATATTATACCCCATCCAAAACCTTATAAACTTCATTGGCTAAATGAAGATGGGGATATAATAGTCAAGAATCAAGTGAAGTTGGCATTTTCCATTGGGAACTTCAAAGATGAAGTTTTATGTGATATAGTTCCCATGGAAGCATGTCATGTGTTATTGGGGAGACCATGGCAATTTGATCATCAAACTATCCATCATGGTCTAACCAATACCATCACTATCCATCAAAAGGACAAGAAGTTTGTGCTTCATCCTTTGACTCCTACCCAAGTGGCTAAGGATCAAGCACAAATGAAGATTTTAAGAAAGCAAGAACATGATCAAAAGAAAAAGTCAAAAAGAAAGGGAGGTATAGAAACAAGTGTGCCACCTAAGGTCACTCAACATGAAGTCCTTTTAAACAAAAAGACTTTAATCAATACACTTCAAGTTGAGCAACCTTCATATCTTCTTCTTTGTCAAGGGACACTTACATGCACATCTAGTGATTCAAAGACTTCAACTCTTTCTCCATCCATTCAAAAACTTTTGAAAGAATTTGATGATCTATTCCCACAAGAAATTCCAAAAGGGCTTCCACCCATAAGAGGAATTGAACATCAAATTGATTTCATTCCAGGGGCAGTTCTTCCTAATAGGCCAGCCTATAGGACAAATCCCCAAGAAACTAAGGAGATTGAGACACAAGTCCAAGAGTTGCTAGATAAAGGCTTAGTTCAAAAGAGTCTAAGTCCCTGTGCTGTACCAGTGTTACTTGTACCAAAAAAAGATGGGAAGTGGCGCATGTGTTGTGATTGTAGAGCTATCAACAACATCACAATCAAGTATAGACATCCCATTCCTAGGCTTGATGATATGTTGGATGAATTGCATGGAGCACAAATATTTTCAAAGGTAGATTTAAAAAGTGGCTATCACCAAATAAGAATTAAGAAGGTGATGAATGGAAAACTGCCTTTAAGACCAAGTTTGGATTATATGAATGGCTAGTTATGCCTTTTGGTCTTACAAATGCTCCAAGCACATTCATGAGACTTATGAATCATGTCCTTAGGGATTGCATTGGGAAGTTTGTAGTTGTTTACTTTGATGACATCTTGGTATATAGTCAAAATTTGCAAACTCATGAAAACATTTGAGAGTTGTTTTAACAATTCTTAGAACACACAAATTGTTTGCAAACTTTGACAAGTGTACCTTTTGTGTTGATAGTGTCATATTTCTTGGATTTGTGGTCACCAAAAATGGGGTTCATGTGGACCCAGAAAAAATAAAGGCCATCCAAGATTGGCCTCCTCCAAAGAATGTAGGAGAAGTAAGGAGCTTCCATGGGTTGGCAAGCTTTTATAGAAGATTTGTTCCTAACTTCTCTAGTCTTGCTTCACCCCTCAATGAGTTGGTGAAAAAAGATGTTACATTCCATTGGGGGGATAAACAACAAAAGCTTTTGAGCTACTCAAAGAGAAGCTCACACAAGCACCCATTCTAGCTTTGCCAAATTTTTCCAAAACTTTTGAGCTAGAATGTGATGCTTCAGGATTTGGCATAGGTGCAGTATTATTACAAGAAGGACACCCAATTGCATACTTTAGTGAAAAACTTCATGGTGCCTCTTGTAATTACCCCACCTATGACAAAGAACTCTATGCACTTGTGAGGGCTCTTCAAACTTGGGAACATTACCTTGTTGCCAAGGAGTTTATCATTCATAGTGATCATGAATCACTTAAGTATTTGAAGAGTCAACACAAGTTACAAAAGAGGCATGCTAAGTGGTTGGAATTCATTGAACAATTCACTTATGTTATTAAATACAAGAAAGGAAAATCCAATGTGGTGGCTGATGCTTTGTCAAGAAAAATTAATCTATTAGCCACATTGGGAGCTCAAATTCTTGGATTTAATAACATTCTTGAATTATATTCACAAGATCTTGATTTTGCTCATATCTATGAGGAATGTCTCAATAAACCTCAAGGAGGATTCTATGTGAAAGAAGGTATCTTTTTAAAGAAGGAAAAATTTGCATTCCTCAAGGTTCACATAGAAAACTCCTTGTTAAAGAGACACATGAGGGAGGATTAATGGGACATTTTGGGGTAGAAAAGACCCTTGGCATGTTGAAAGAAAAATTCTTTTGGCCTCACATGAGAAGGGATGTTCAAAGGCATTGCTTTAAGTGTATAACTTGTTTAGAAGCTAAATCTAAATCAATGCCTCATGGACTTATACTCCTTTGAATGTTGCTTCCACCCCTTGGGAAGAGATAAGTATGGATTTTGTGTTAGGTCTTCCCAAAACTTCTAGGGGTTTTGATTCTATCTTTGTGGTGGTAGATAGATTTAGCAAAATGGCTCATTTTATACCTTGCCACAAAGTAGATGATGCAAGCAACATTGCAAAGTTATTCTTTAGAGATGTGGTTAAACTTCATGGGTTACCTAAGGTAATAGTTTCGGATAGAGATACAAAATTTCTTAGTCACTTTTGGCGGACCTTATGGTCTAGATTAGGGACTAAGTTATCTTTTTCTACTACTTGCCATCCTCAAACAGATGGTCAAACTGAAGTAGTCAATAGATCTCTTTCCACTTTACTAAGGGTAGTTCTTAAAGGAAATCACAAATCTTGGGATGAGTACCTTCCTCATGTTGAGTTTGCCTACAATAGAGTAGTTCATGGAACTACTAAATTGTCTCCTTTTGAAGTTGTTTATGGTTTTAATCCTTTGACACCCATGGATTTAATACCCCTTCCAAATTCTATTGATTTTGTTCATCAAGATGGGGTATCTAAATCTAATTTATCAAAGATTTACATCAAAGGGTTAAAATTCAAATTCAACAACAAAATGAGAAATATGCCAAGAAACATAATAAGGGCAAGAAAGAGTTAATCTTCAATGAAGGAGATTTAGTTTGGATTCATCTTAGAAAGGAAAGATTTCCTCAACTAAGAAAATCCAAACTCAATCCTAGAGGAGATGGACCTTTTAGAGTGATCAGGAGGATAAATAACAATGCATATCAAATTGATCTTCCTCCTGAATATGGTGTTCATGCTACCTTCAATGTATCTGACCTTAAACCTTTTGCAGGTTATGCAAGTGAAGATGACGATCCTTGGATTTGAGGGCAAATCCCTTCTCAAGAGGGAGGGGATGATACAAGAAGGCCTAGCACCATGGACCTATCACAAGAGGAATGGCCAAAAAGCTCCAAGATGAGTATTCTCCCCAAGGTCAAATACTATTTGCTATTTTTGGATGGACAATTGGAGAACAAGAAGATGTTACAAAATTGCCAAAACATGGACAGGGTAAAATGGACATTTACACAAGAAGGGGTGTGCTTATCCTTCTATGGGGTGGCATTAGTAATTTTTCATTTTTCACATGTAAAATGCAATTGTCAACGTGTTTCATAAGGCTTTATAGAAGCCACACATTTAGCACATGATTAACATTTCAGATCTAAAGAAAACGTGTAAAAGGCTTGCTTCAACTTTGAGATTGATCTATAAAATCTCATAAGCAAAGCTTGTAGCTCACTTTTGATGAATGGAGAGAATAGATTTGCTGATGCAATTTCCAGCTTCTTCTCCCACCGAAAGTCACCCCTGTGCTTCCTACCAAATCTCCTCTAGCTTCCTTCCATTGATGAAGGCCGTCTGAGCTAGCACCATTTCCCCAAAGCACCTCATCCAAACTCTTTTTCCACATATTCATACTCTGCCACTGCACAGTCTAAACTGTTTCACTTTGTTCTTCCGCTGTCAATGCCTTTCTTCCCTGGAAGCTCACGGATCTGCAGAATAGCACCAAAGCTGGAGCTATCATGTTTTTATTTGTTGGTTGTTATTGTGTGTTGATTATTAGGCAATGATCATTTGGTGGGTGAGTAGAGGGAGATGACGTGTTTGTGGAGCAAGCCTTAGGTGGAGATGACGCTAATTGTAGCACACATATGTTTTTCATTTGGTTGTATTAGAGTATCACTTTGTACATAGTTTTCGGGATTTGTAACTTGTATATTGATATAGAATTACATGCTTAGAGAATAATAAGCTTAAGACTAAGACAATTAAGCAATGGAAAAAGATTAAAATTGGAAGAGAGAAAGGATATGAAAACTTATGGAAGTGAAGACACGCCACTTGAAATATCCAAGATAAGTGTCAAGGAGATCGCCACTTTCTCCACACAAGATAAGATCTGGAAAGATGACTATAAGACAAATTTTTATCTCAAAGAAGATAAGCAAATGAATGCAAATCACTATTATATTCATTCAATCAAAGGTGTGTTGTACAAAGGAGACCATTAGGTTGCTTATATAGCCTTAAGGGTGAAGTAAGTGGAGAAAACTAAAGGATGTGGGACTTGAAATGCCTTCAAGTCTGGACAGTAGCACCTAAGAGTGTTTCTAAGTCACACATCTCCCAATTCTTCCACTTCTTAAGGGTTTATAAACTTCCTAACTAGTCTAGAAATCAAAACTACAACTATACATGTGGTAACTTGCATTACAAGCAACTTTTATGAGAGAAAGACTTATTTATTCTTCTTTCTTTTAAGTCCAAGCTATGTGAAGTCTCACATTGCTTGTACCTTAAAGAAAAGAAGAATATATAAGCTTCTTTACAAATAAACAAAGAGAAAGAAACTAGAAACTAGAATAGGCAAAATACAAGCCTAAGAAAACCTATGTTATTTCTTTTATGCTTGTTGTTACTCTTAAAACTCTTCATTGTTGCCCATCTATGATCATATCATCCCCCAAGGTTGGAGAGGATTAGACCTCGAATCTTGAAAAACCTGCAAAAAAGAGAGATTAGTGATTTATTACTTGTATAATCCAAAGGAACGCCTCCTGGATAAAATATTACCCTACAAAAAACATCAAACATATTGTGAATGAATTGATGTTTTCCAAACAATGTATATAGACAAGGAATATTAAAAGAAGGTTTCTTTGGAAGTGGATGGATTTTCTTAGTGAAAACTAGAAATCCTTCTTTAGAAAAACTTTTATTTTTGTCTTGAGTTAAATGTAAAAAAGAAAACATTAACTCAAGATGTGGTTTGGAAATTGTTTGAGAATAAGTGGAAATAAGGGATGAAAAAGGTGGGATATTTTCACAAAAGAGTTTGGGAAAGGAAGAAAGCTTAATAATTGGAGAAAAATGGAAGGATTGAAAAACTCCCCTGAATTTGCTTGAATCCTTTAGATTGATGGGAGTGGAAGATGCCTTCAATAGCACTTCTTTGGTATCTAGGACTTTGGCCTTCTCATTTTCTTACAAAAGTTCTTCTTTTTCTTTCTTTGCTCTCTCCTCTCTTTGTTGTCTCTCATTTTCTTCTTTTACTCTCTCCTCTCTTTTGTTCTGCTCTTCCTTGACTTTCTCCTTGTGAGGACAAGAAGATATTATATGATCATGCCCTAAACATTTAAAACACTTAATATGGCTAGGTCTAGCATGAGTGGACTTAGAATATGAAATATGTGAAGAAGAAAGTTGATGAGATTTATTAGAAGGCTTCCTAGAAACATCTTAGTCTTGCTCCTTTGATGATGAGAAATTATAAAATACATCTCTTGAGGAGTTTGAAAATTTAGTGTGGGAAACTTCTTTTCTCAAGAGTTGTTTTTCTACTTTGATAACTTTATGAATCACAACATTCCATTTCTCATCATCATGGGGTGTAACTAAATCTCGGATGTTTCTAAGAAGTCCACTAATAAACTTTGTTATTTTTGTTTGTTCATTTTCAATTGTGTTAGTACGATGTAGGAGCACTTCGAGCTCACAAGCATACTCCCCCACACTTCGTCTACCTTGCTTAAGTTGTTGGAGCTTAACCAAGAGTTCCCTAAAGTAGTGAGGAGGTACGAAGCGTTGGATCAAAATGTCCTTAAAATGTTCCCAAGATCTCGTGTATGAGCCCATGGTGGTTAAAGCTGTCAAAACTGGTAACCCGGCCCGACCTGACCCGACCCACCACGGGTTGGTCAGTTAGTGAGCCAACTCAACCCGATTCATTTATTAGCGAGCTGAAAAAATCTAAACCTGGCTCGACCCACCGCGGGTTGGTGGGTTAAATGGGTTGACTCACTAGCTCACTTAATTATAAGTTTTTTTAAAAAATAAAAAAAAAATTACAATTTTTTTAATTCAAATCTAAATAAATTTCACTCTAAAATGATGTTCAATTCCAAAGACAATTCAAAATAAATAAGAAATATATCATACAATCTAAGCGTAATCCAAAAACAAGCACAAAAGACGAACAAATAAGTTTTTAAGATTGATAATTTTTGTATCATATGTCCATTTATAATATTAAAGTATTGAATAGATAAATTTATAATATTTTTCTCTCTTGAAACATCTTCTTTTTTATCTCCATCTACAATATAAAAAAAAACGCTAACTAATAATATTGAAACAAAAAATAATAAATAATTAAATTAAATTAAATTTTATCTCCATTATTTTTATAGTTAATTTTGATATTAAAAACACCCTTTCTGACTTAGAAACTTGCTTGAACTCATGTTTTTGCTTTAGTTTTGTGAATAAGAGAGTTGAAGATGAATTTAATGGTTTTGTGCTAGATTCCCTTGATTTTGTAGGCTATTGGAATGATTTGAAAGAAGATTTAAAGTACCGAATGGTTGGAATGCAGAAAAGTCAACCAGAATGCAGAAAAATCAACCAGAGTGCAGAAAAATCAACCAGAATCTAGAAAAGTCAACCAAAGTGCAGAAAACTCAACCAGAGTGCAGAAAAAGTTGTGCTGAGCGGCAGGGGGCTGAGCGCCAATTTTTGCTGTCTCACGCTTGCCAAAATTGTCGCTGAGCGTCATTTTGAAGAGCCGCATTTACCCCTGAGCGCCAAAAGTGCTGCTGAGCGCCATTTAAGTGGGCTTAGACCTGTTTTTGTGTTATTTTTATGTTCTATTTAAGGACTTGCACGTCCTAGGGATTGTATCTTTTGATGGCATAAGCACAAATCACACTTTTCACCCCTTGGGGTAGATTTGGGGATGGTGACGGCTCTCCTCTTCTCATTCTCGGGTTTTTCTATCTCTTCCATTCTTTCATTCCATTGTTCATCTAGTTCTTCCATGACGATGGAGAACTAAACCTTATTTATTGTTGGGAAAGATGTAACCTCTTAAACTCTCATGTATTGAATTGATTCTTGATTATATATGCTTTACTTCATTAATTGTTAGGTTTTTCCTCTACACTCTATGCATGCTTTGTTTAACTCATTCAATTGCATGATCTTTGATTTTGTCAATATGGACACATACGGGGAAATCTAGAATTGGGGAAATTCTCTCGGAAGCAATATTACCTAGACATAGGAATAGGAGGATCGATTGCCTTTAAGCTTCTGTGCGAATGTAATGCATGATTAATTGCTAGGGAGACAAGACATTGTAAACTAGTAATTAGGATTAGGCTTTCTTCACCGAGATATCGGGTTTAAGGTAAATTAGAAAGTGGCATTAACATTAATGAAGAAAGATGAATTCATATATGCATGAGAGTAAATTAGGTGAAATCTAAATCCAACAACAATATCATCAACTTCATCCATTCACTCTTGTGTTTAGCCTCAATTGATCAAATTGCATTCATGTTTATTTTATTGCATTTGCATCCAAAAACCTCAAAATTTGTTCTTTAGAGTCTTAATTAGTTGAGTAATCACATAATTGTTTAGGATCGTGAGTCTCTTGGGAAACGATACTTAGTCTTACCATTTATTATTACTTGATACGATTCAGTACACTTGTCGAGGTCTTAACAAGTTTTTGACTCTGTTTTCGGGATTAAAAATTTGTTTATTGAGTTTTTGGCGCCGTTGCCGGGGACTTGTGGTATAACTATTCTATTTGTGTGATTTTTAACCGATTAGACTTTTTATCTTTTTAATTTTTTTATCTTTTTATTTTTTTATCTTTTTCTCTTTTTCTCTTTTATCTTTTTCTCTTTTATCTTTTTCTCTTTTTCTCTTTTTATCTTTTTATCTTTTTAGTTTGTTTTCATCTTTTTATTTTTTTTCTTTTTATTTGTTTATCTTTTTATTCTTATTTTTATCTTTTCATCTTTTTATCTTTTTATTTTTTATTTTTTATTTTTTTATCTTTCTATCTTTCTATCTTTTTATCTTTTTATCTTTTTATCTTTCTATATCTTCATTTTTTTTCTTTTTAATTTTTTATATTTTTATCTTTCTATCTTTCTATCTTTTTATCTTTTTATCTTTCTATATCTTCATCTTTTTATCTTTTTAATTGTTTATATGTTTGTGCTAATTGGGTGCTCTAGTGCAGTGTTCTTTAGTGTTTGCAGGATAAAATTCGAAAATCCGTACTAGTAGTACACGATCATCAAGAGAAGAAGGACAAAGAAGGTTGTAGAGCGCGCCTGTGCGCCCTATTAAGGGCGCTTAGTGCCATCTTTCAAGTGTCATGTTCACCAAGTTCTGTGCATGAAGTGGTAAAAAATATCAAAGAGAATGGAGTTATTGAGATTGAGACTCTTTATTCAAGGAGGGTAAAGATGGTGAACAAGAAGATGTTGCAGATAAGTTGGTGTAATGAAAGCAAAAGGAACACCAACATCATAGATGCAGATTGTGCTTAATGGTGTCAGGCTCGTGACGTTAAACAAGCGCTTATTGGGAGGCAACCCAATTTCTGACTTTTTCTTTTGGATTTGAATTTGCTTTGTAGGAATTACAGCATCTACTGATGGATGTTGGACAACATCTACTGAGGGATGTAGAGGACTCAGATGACAACATATACTGATGGATGCTGCTATGATGAGAGTGATGAATGATAGCGTCTATTGATGGATGTTATGTGATTAAGCGTCTACTGATGGATGCCGATGAAGTTGAGAAAGATTACATCTACTGGTGGATGCTGATGAGAAGGATTCGCATCTACTAATGGATGCTACTGAGAGCATCTACTGATGGATGCTATGCTACTAGACATCTATTGATGGATGTTACTGACAACATTTACTGATGGATGCTGCTGGATCAGGATTTTTATGTTTTTGCTTTATTTTATTTGAATTTTGTTTTATTTTTATTTTTGCTTATGACTTGGTTTAATGAATTGTGTGCAATGGTTTGGTATGATGTGATAAACTGTTGTTTGTGATGAGTAATATTCTTGTGTTTGCTCTATTGTTCTGTGATGCATGTTGAGTTAATGATTGTTGAGGCTTTTTAAGCATAGATGGTGGTTGCTCATAGTATTGTTAAAAATAGATGCATGATTTCAATTGTGATTAATATGCTGGGCAGGATGTTTATCAAATTATGGAACTTGATTTAACCTGTGAGAGATTGGACTCTAGAGTTTTTGATTGATTGAATGATTATTACTTTGGAAGCATGATTTATTTTGCCTAATTTTCTATGATTGAACCACTTGCTTGCTTGTTACAAATGATCAATGCCATGCTTTTCTTCTCCCTTAGAGCCAATGTTTATAGGTGAACCCAATAAAGATCAATGTTTTCTCTAACCTTTGAGCCTAAATTTGAAAAGTGGAAAAACAATTTTTGAAATTCTTACCTTGAGTTAAGTAGAGTATGCTTTTGTGGTAATGGAAAATGGTTCAAGTTTGGGGTGGTGAGAAACCGAAAATAACTTTGTGAAATTCATTAAAAAGCATTGGGCAAAAACAAAAAGCAAAAGAGAAGAAAAGAAAAAAAAGAAAAGGTTGAGCTCAATGAAAGGAAAGTTTGGTTTCTCACATAAAAGGAGAAAGAGAGTTAATTGTTAATATGAATGAATGAATTGTGCACTCTCTTAACTCAAGGAATTTTGTCGTCTAGAAAAACCAATTTTCTTCTTAGCCCAATCTCAATATAAACCTTGAAAAGTCCTTGTGATGATAACTTGCTTGTGAGTGTGTTTGATATGTGGTTAAATGAAAGGCAAAGTTGATTCATGTGACATTGTGATGGTAGAGTGTAAGAGTGACACCTCACTATACACCTTTGAGTTGAGTGAAACACTTTTGAGTGCTTGAGTGAAACACTTTTGAGTGCTTGAGTGAAACACTATCTTTGGTTAGGAATAGTTCCATGCACTCTATGATAACATTCTTGCTTGGTTGTTGATTATTCATGAGGTTTGCATCTGTTGTGTATGTCTTGATCATGTGAGCACCATAGTTGAAGCTTGATTGGCTAAAGCATCATTATAGCTTGACTAATCTTTTTATGATGAGCATTCATGAGTGATTTACTTGTCCTAAGAGAAAAATGCTTTTTGGTGTGCTAGACCATTGTAGTATGAGTATTGTGTTTAAGCCAAGTTACATTTTGCTTGAGGACAAACAAAGTTTCAAGTTTGGGATTGTGATAACGGTTGAAAAACCGTTATTTTTATAGTTAATTTTGATATTAAAAACACCCTTTCTGACTTAGAAACTTGCTTGAACTCATGTTTTTGCTTTAGTTTTGTGAATAAGAGAGTTGAAGATGAATTTAATGGTTTTGTGCTAGATTCCCTTGATTTTGTAGGCTATTGGAATGATTTGAAAGAAGATTTAAAGTACCGAATGGTTACAATGCAGAAAAGTCAACCAGAATGCAGAAAAGTCAACCAGAATCCAAAAAAGTCAACCAATCAACCAGAGTGCAGAAAAAGTTGCGCTAAGCGGTAGGGGGCGCTGAGCGCCAATTTTTGTTGTCTCACGCTTGCCAAAATTGTCGCTGAGCATCATTTTGAAGAGCCGCATTTACCGTTGAGTTCCAAAAGTGCCGCTGAGCGCCATTTAAGTGGGCTTGGACCTGTTTTCTGTTATTTTTATGGGCTTGGACCTGTTTTTGTGTTATTTTTATGTTCTATTTAAGGACTTGCACGTCCTAGGGATTGTATCTTTTGATGGCATAAGCATAAAATCACACTTTTCACCCCTTAGGGGTAGATTTGGGGATGATGACAACTCTCCTCTTTTCTTTCTCGGGTTTTTCTATCTCTTCCATTCTTTCATTCCATTGTTCATCTAGTTCTTTCATGACGATGGAGAACTAAACCTTATTTGTTGTTGGGAAAGATGTAACCTCTTAAACTCATATGTATTGAATTGATTCTTGATTATATATGCTTTACTTCATTAATTGTTAGGGTTTTTCCTCTACACTGTATGCATGCTTTGTTTAACTCATTCAATTGCATGATCTTTGATTTTGTCGATATGGACACATACGGGGAAATCTAAAACCGGGAAAGTTCTCCCGGAAGCAATATTACCTAGACATAGGAATAGGAGGATCGGTTGCCTTTAAGCTTCTGTGCGAATGTAATGCATGATTAATTGAGAGGGAGATGACGTGTTTGTGGAGCAAGCCTTAGGTGGAGATGACGCTAATTGTAGCACACATATGTTTTTCATTTGGTTGTATTAGAGTATCACTTTGTACATAGTTTTCGGGATTTGTAACTTGTATATTGATATAGAATAACATGCTTAGAGAATAATAAGCTTAAGACTAAGACAATTAAGCAATGGAAAAAGATTAAAATTGGAAGAGAGAAAGGATATGAAAACTTATGGAAGTGAAGACACGCCACTTGAAATATCCAAGATAAGTGTCAAGGAGATCGCCACTTGCTCCACACAAGATAAGATCTGGAAAGATGACTATAAGACAAATTTTTATCTCAAAGAAGATAAGCAAATGAATGCAAATCACTATTATATTCATTCAATCAAAGGTGTGTTGTACAAAGGAGACCATTAGGTTGCTTATATAGCCTTAAGGGTGAAGTAAGTGGAGAAAACTAAAGGATGTGGGACTTGAAATGCCTTCAAGTCTGGACAGTAGCACCTAAGAGTGTTTCTAAGTCACACATCTCCCAATTCTTCCACTTCTTAAGGGTTTATAAACTTCCTAACTAGTCTAGAAATCAAAACTACAACTATACATGTGGTAACTTGAATTACAAGCAACTTTTATGAGAGAAAGACTTATTTATTCTTCTTTCTTTTAAGTCCAAGCTATGTGAAGTCTCACATTGCTTGTACCTTAAAGAAAAGAAGAATATATAAGCTTCTTTACAAATAAACAAAGAGAAAGAAACTAGAAACTAGAATAGGCAAAATACAAGCCTAAGAAAACCTATGTTATTTCTTTTATGCTTGTTGTTACTCTTAAAACCCTTCATTGTTGCCCCATCTATGATCATATCATCCCCCAAGGTTGGAGCGGATTAGACCTCGAATCTTGAAAACCTGCAAAAAAGAGAGATTAGTGATTTATTACTTGTATAATCCAAAGGAATGCCTCCTGGATAAAATATTACCCTACAAAAAACATCAAACATATTGTGAATGAATTGATGTTTTCCAAACAATGTATATAGACAAGGAATATTAAAAGAAGGTTTCTTTGGAAGTGGATGGATTTTCTTAGTGAAAACTAGAAATCCTTCTTTAGAAAAACTTTTATTTTTGTCTTGAGTTAAATGTAAAAAAGAAAACATTAACTCAAGATGTGGTTTGGAAATTGTTTGAGAATAAGTGGAAATAAGGGATGAAAAAGGTGGGATATTTTCACAAAAGAGTTTGGGAAAGGAAGAAAGCTTAATAATTGGAGAAAAATGGAAGGATTGAAAAACTCCCCTAAATTTGCTTGAATCCTTTAGATTGATGGGAGTGGAAGATGCCTTCAGTAGCACTTCTTTGGTATCTAGGACTTTGGCCTTCTCATTTTCTTACAAAAGTTCTTCTTTTTCTTTCTTTGCTCTCTCCTCTCTTTCTTGTCTCTCATTTTCTTCTTTTACTCTCTCCTCTCTTTCGTTCCTTTCTTCTTGTACTCTCTCCTCTCTTTTGTTCTGCTCTTCCTTGACTTTCTCCTTGTGAGGACAAGAAGATATTATATGATCATGCCCTAAACAATTAAAACACTTAATATGGCTAGGTCTAGCATGAGTGGACTTAGAATATGAAATATGTGAAGAAGAAAGTTGATGAGATTTATTAGAAGGCTTCCTAGAAACATCTTAGTCTTGCTCCTTTGATGATGAGAAATTATAAAATACATCTCTTGAGGAGTTGGAAAATTTCGGGGATTAAAAATTTGTTTATCACCCGCTCACGACGGGTTCAACCCGGGTGAGCCGGGTTGGAAACTAGCCCGTATAAAAAAATAACATTTTTTTCAAACTCTGCCCAGTGATAACAGTTGAAAAACTGTTATTGTCATGCTTAAAATTGATACTAAAAGCAACCTTTAACACTTAGAAACTAGCTTGAAATCATGCTTTTGGTTATATTTTCAGAAATAAGAGAGCGTGACAGGTTTATGCTTGATTTCAGTGTTTTGTGCAGGTTTTAAGGTGAATTTAGTGAAAGAAGTGAAGAAGGATAGAAATGGAATCAGAAAAGACATCAAAAAGTGCAAAAGGAGAAGTCGAAGTTACCGCTCAGCGGCAGTTTACCGCTGAGCGGCACTCAGGAAGTCACGTTGGCTCCGTTGAGGGGTGAAAAGGCCGCTGAGGGGAGAAAAACAACTCACGCACTTACCGCTGAGTGGTAGTTTACCGCTGAGCGGCACTATTTTGGGCTTGGGCCTAATTTTCTGTAATTTTAGAATAGTATATAAGCTTTAGGACGTCCTAGGGTTTGGATCTTTGGCAGAGGCGAAGCAAACTCTCTTTTCCACCCCTTGAAGGAAGATCTTGGATGCTCAGGCTACCTCTTCCTCTTTCTAGGGTTCTATCTTTCATTCTTTCATTATTGTTCATCTAGTTTCACCATGAATATGGTGAACTAAACCTTGTATTGTTGTTGGGGAGTCAATGTAGTCTTGTGAAACTCTCATATATGGAATTTATTTTAACGTCTTATATTAAGATATATGCTTTCTTTAATCTTTAGCTAGGGTTTTTTCTCTTTGCTTATTGCTTGCTTTGTTTAACTCATTCATTGCCATGATTATTGATTTTGTCGATACGGGAACGTACGGGGAAGTCTAGATCCGAGGAATTTCTCCCAATAGCATATTGGTTGTCTTTAAGCTCCTACACTTTAAGAACTAATTACTAGGAATGGTAGGAATTGTATGAACTCGTAATTAAGGATAGGCCTTCTTGCAAGGTGATTTAGAGAGTGGCATTAGCATTGATGATAAGAATGATGAATTCCTAAAAGTATATGAGAGTGAATAAGATGAAATTGATAACCCCAACAACATACTCATCCATCTAATTCATTGAAGTGTTTGTATTCTGTTTTTCTCCATTGATCAAATTCATGCATACATGTTTAATTACTGTCTCTTGCATTGAAACCTACAATTAAATTGTTCTTAAGTCTTAAATAATAAACAAATCACATAGCTAAACTAGGCCGTGAGTCCTTTGGGAAAACGATACTTGGTCTTACCTTGTTTTATTACTTGATACGATTCGGTCACACTTGCCGATTGTTAAACAAGTTTGTGGCGCCGTTTTTCGGTGTTCATAAATTTGTCATCAAGTTTTTGGCACCCTTGCCGGGGACTCGTGGTTTAACTAGTTCATTTGTGTGATTATTGATTATCTTTGACTTGTTTTTATTTTATTTTTATTTTTTGGTTTTTATTTTATTTTATTTTATTTTATTTTATTTTATTTTCTGTTTTTATTTTTATTTTTTTTATTTTTTTATTTTTTATTTCTTTTGTTTTTATTTCCTATCTTCCTATCTTTTCAATTATATCTTTTGATTCTTTATCTATCTTCTCCATCTTTTTGTGCTAACAAATATTTTCTAGAGTTTTGTGCATAATGCTTGTAGGATGCAATTCGGTCAAGAATTTAACTATATGGGCACTCAATTCTACTAAGGGAATTTAAACAATTGGTGGGAACCTCACTCAAGCATGAATAAAAGTCAATTTTGACAAGCTGTCGAACAATTTAAGAACCGACCACCACAACAATGGCAGCAAAAACCCTCTCTATCGGGAAGAAGGATAACGTTGGAGGACGCACTTCAACAGTACATACCGATATCTAATTGTCATCACAAAAGCACTCGAGGTGTCGAAGAATTTGATAGGCCGCCACCACAACAATGGCAACAACAACCCTCTCTATCGACAAGAATGCCAGCATTGGAGGACGCACTTCAACAGTTTTTGCAGGTGTCCAGCTCCACTCAGAAAAACATTGAAGCATCATGTAAAAGGATGGAGATGAACCTTCGTTACATTAGTCAGAGATTGAACGATTTTAAGGTTAATACTGAAGTTAACCCTAAGGAGGAAGGTCAAGCCATTGTCATTGAAAGTGACAAGATTTTTGATGAGAAAAAAATAGGGAGAGATGAGGAAAAGATAGAGAGAAAAGAAAAAGAAGAGTTGAGTGAGAAAGATAAAAATGAAGAAAAAGAAAAAGAAGTGGTTGAGAGAGAAGAGAGAAAGAAAATTTGTGTGAAAATAAAGAAGTTGAGAAGAAAAAGAGAAGGGAAGAAAAAAATAAGAGAAAAGAAAAAGAGAAAATTTAGGGAGAAGAAAAGTAAGAAAAAGAAGATGAGAGGAAAGAAGAAGGAATCATATGAAAAACCCCATCCTCATCTAAAGAAGTATCATAGGAAGGAAAAGAAATTTAAGTGCTTTATGGAAATCTTCAAGAAATTGGAGATTAAAGTTCCTCTGATTGAGACATTGCAACAAGTTCCTGGTTTGATCAAATTTCTGAAGAAGTTCAGCAGAAATAAGAAAAAGAAGATGGAACATGAGCTTTATTGGGTCAAGCTAGTGACGTTAAAAGAGCGCTTGCTGGGAGGCAACCCAGTAATTTAAGAACTTTTAATTTTTGGTTTGGTGATGTAATTTTGAACTTTTGGGTATTTTTGTTTTTGTTATAAGTTTGTTACAGGTTTTACATCTACTGATGGATGTTAGGCAGAAGAGTATCTACTAAAGGATACTATGTTTGTATACACCTACTGATGGGTGTTGGTAAGAAAGATTTCCATCTACTGAAGGGTGCTGGAGGATTTTGGGTCAGGCTCGTGACGTTAAACAAGCGCTACCTGGGAGGCAACCCAGTTGATTGATTTTATCTGTATTGTTTGTTTTGATTCTGCTTTAGTTGCATGATAGGGATTGAATGTTTGAGTGATCTGAGAAATTAAATGCAGGGAGTAAGTGAGAGGCATGAGTAGAAGGCACCTAGGGTAAGCTAGAAAGAAGAAAAGCACAACACGAAAGTGGCGCTGAGCGACAAATTGCCGCTGAGCGGTGATATCGTAAAATGGGCTTAGGTTGCCCCTTAGCGGAACCCGAGCCCATTAGGGTATTTTTATGCCCTAAGTCATGCTTTGTCCTCTATTTTCAGATTCTTCTCTACACACACACTCCTAAACACTTTTCCAAAGGTTCTTTACATTTTTCCTTTCATTCCTCTTTAGAAAATCTCCCTTCCACTCACTTTCTCACTAGTTTTCCATCTAAGTTTAGGGTTGGGAGAGAGCATCATTGTTGGGGCTGAGTTTTTCAAAGCACTAGAGCAGGATTTGTTTTATCATTCACTTTTGTTTTTATAATAGGGTTTGATGTACTCAATTGGAAATTTTGTCTGTTATGATGGTTTGCTTATGATTGTTGTTTGATAAGTAATGCTTGATGATGCTTTGATATTGATTGATGTTGAGAATGTGCACATTATATGCTTATACAAGCGGTTCACAAGCATTGTGAACAAAAGCAAGATGTTGTAATTGTGATTATGATTCTAAGCAGGATGTTATATGTGGAATGTGAATGAGCTTATATGTGAGGTTTTGAGCTCCAGAGTTGTTATTGTTGAATACTATTATAGTGAAAGCATGAATGACTTTGCCCAGGTTTTCTATGATTGAATTACTTGCTTGTTTGCATCATATGATCAAGGCCATTTGTTGGTAACCCTTTTATTAGCCAAATTCATAAATTTAGCCCACTAAAAGAGAGCACTATGTGTTCTATCATTTGAACCCGTAGCCTTGAACATAATTTGAAAACCCCTTGTGAAAAGCTTTACCTTGAGTTAAGTAGAAAATATTTTGTTGTATTGACAAATATCCAAGTTTGGGGTTGCTGGGAAGTTATGAAAGGAAAATTGAAAGCATTAAGCTAAGAGCTAAGAACTAAGTATGTGAAAAGAAAAAGAAAAAGAGAAAGAAATTTGAAGAAAAAGCAAAGCTCAATGCAAAAGAAAGTTGGGAATAAATAAGAATGATTGTGTTGATATGATTCTCTTAACTCAAGGGTTTTGTGATCCAGAAAAACCAATTTTCTTGTTAGCCCAGCCACATTATAAGCCATTGAAAAAGTCCTTGTGATGATGCATGCTTGTGAATTTATTTGATTGTGGTTAAATGAAAGGCAAAGACAATTCATGTGACATTATGATAGTAGAGTGAATGAGTGATTACCTCTTATACACTTGTGTTTGAGTGAAACACTTTACCTAGTGAGGAAATATTCATTGAGCACATGAACATCCATGTTTAGTTGATTGATCATTCATGAAAAATAGCATTTGTTGGATAATAAGTGACTTTGTGAACACCAAAGCATGTGCACGTCTTGATTGAAATCTTTGTCATGAGTTTGATTGAAGTCTTTACTTATCTTGAAAAGAAGATTTTTGAATGAGTGAACCATTATAAGAATTGGTAGAAGATTGAGTTACATCTTGTTTGCTTGAGGACAAGCAAAGTTCTAAGTTTGGGGTTGTGATAACAGTTGAAAAACTGTTATTTTCATGCTTAAAATTGATACTAAAAGCAACCTTTAACACTTAGAAACTAGCTTGAAATCATGCTTTTGGTTATATTTTCAGAAATAAGAGAGCTGGATAGGTTTATGCTTGATTTCAGTGTTTTGTGCAGGTTTTAAGGTGAATTTAGTGAAAGCAGTGAAGAAGGATAGAAATGGAATCAGAAAAGACATCAAAAACTGCAAAAGGAGAAGTCGAAGTTACCGCTCAGCGGTGCCGCTGAGCGGCACTCAGGAAGTCACGTTGGCTCCGTTGAGGGGTGAAAAGGCCGCTGAGGGGAGAAAAACAACTTACGCACTTACCGCTGAGTGGTAGTTTACCGCTGAGCGGCACTATTTTGGGCTTGGGCCTAATTTTCTGTAATTTTAGAATAGTATATAAGCTTTAGGACGTCCTAGGGTTTGGATCTTTGGCAGAGACGAAGCAAACACTCTCTTTTCCACCCCTTGAAGGAAGATCTTGGATGCTCAGGCTACCTCCTCCTCTTTCTAGGGTTCTATCTTTCATTCTTTCATTATTATTCATCTAGTTTCACCATGAATATGGTGAACTAAACCTTGTATTGTTGTTGGGGAATCAATGTAGTCTTGTGAAACTCTCATATATGGAATTTATTTTAACGTCTTATATTAAGATATATCCTTTCTTTCATCTTTAGCTAGGGTTTTTTCTCTTTGCTTATTGCTTGCTTTGTTTAACTCATTCATTGCCATGATTATTAATTTTGTTGATACGGGAACGTACAGGGAAGTCTAGATCCGGGGAACTTTTCCCAATAGCATATTGGTTGCCTTTAAGCTCCTGCACTTTAAGAACTAATTACTAGGAATGCTAGGAATTGTATGAACTCGTAATTAAGGATAGGCCTTCTTGCAAGGTGATTTAGAGAGTGACATTAACATTGATGATAAGAATGATGAATTCCTAAAAGTATATGAGAGTGGATAAGATGAAATTGATCACCCCAACAACATACTCATCCATCTAATTCATTGAAGTGTTTGTATTCTGTTTTTCTCCATTGATCAAATTCATGCATACATGTTTAATTACTGTCTCTTGCATTGAAACCTACAATTAAATTGTTCTTAAGTCTTAAATAATCAACAAATCACATAGCTAAACTAGGTCGTGAGTCCTTTGGGAAAACGATACTTGGTCTTACCTTGTTTTATTACTTGATACGATTCGGTCACACATGCCGATTGTTAAACAAGTTTGTGGCGCCGTTTTTCGGTGTTCATAAATTTGTCATCACTGATGGACAAATTTATCATCACCAAAATATGATGTCACAAACTTGTTGAACAATCGGCAAGTATGACCGAATCGTTTCAAGTAATAAACTCGGTAAGACCAAGTATCGTTCTCCCAAAGGACTCATGGCCTAGTTTAGTTATGTGATTTGTTGATTAGCTAAGACTTAAGAACAAAATAATTGGATTTTACTATGCAAAAGACGAAAATAAACATGTATGCATGAGGTTGATCAATGGCTAAAACAAAATACAAACACTTTCAATGGATTATATGAATGAATATGTTGTTGGGGTTTATCAAATTCATCTTATCCACTCTCATATATTTTAGGAATTCAACATTCAATTCATCATTGTTAATGCCACTCTCTAAATTACCTTTCAAGAAGGCTTCTCCCTAATTACGAGTTCATACGATTCCTAGCATTCCTAATAATTAGTTTATTTAGCACAGGAGCTTAAGGCAACCAATATACTTATTGGGAGAAATTCCCCGGATCTAGACTTCCCCGTACGTTCCCGTATCGACAAAATCAATAATCATGCATTGAATGAGTTAAACAAAGCAAGCATTAAGCAAAGAGGAAAAACCCTAACTAATGATGAAAGAAAGCATAAATCTTAGATTAAGATGCAAGCACAAATTCCATATATGAGAGCTTCAAAAGATTACATTGATTCCCCAACAAACATACAAGGTTTAGTTCACCATATTCATGGTGAACCTAGATGAACAATAATGAAAGAATGAAAGATAAAACCCTAGAAAGGTGAAGAGGTAGCCTGAGCATCCAAGATCCTCCTTCAAAGGGGTGGAAGAGAGAGTGTTTGCTTTGTTTCTGCCCAAAGATACCAACCCTAAGACATCTAGGTCTTTAAATAGGACATAAAAATAATAGAAAACGGGTCCAGGCCCAAACAGATCATAAAATCACATAAAACTGGCCCAAAACTCGTCTGGTTGACTTTTTTCGTATTCTGGTTGACTGGTTGACTTTTCTGGTTGACTGGTTGACTTTTCTGGTTTCTGGTTGACTTTTTTGATTCCATCTCTCTCCTTCTTCACTTTTTTCACTAAATTCACCTTAAAACCTGCACAAAAACACTGAAATCAAGCATAAACCTGTCCAGCTCTCTTATTTATGAAAATATGGATAAAAGCATGATTTCAAGCTAGTTTCTAAGTGTAAAGGTTGCTTTTTGTGTCAATTTTAAGCATGAAAATAACAGTTTTTCAACTGTTATCAATCACCCAGCTCAAACCCCTGGTGAGCCGGGTTGGCTCACGAGTTACAACCCATTTTGACAGCATTAATGGTGGTAATGTTCATCCTAGTTAGCCATTGCGTGACGTATCCCTCTAAAGCTAATGTAGCTAGTTTCACACGCCAAAAATTATCTACACTATACAAATCAAATATTTGTTCTACTTTAGCTAGCCAATCTAAGAAAATTGAAGGATCTTCTTCTCCTTTGAAGGGCGACAAATTCATGTTTGGCAAGGGAAGGTATTGATCCATAATTCTATCTTCTTGATGTTTCTTGAAAAGACCATGACCAGAAGGAGTGGACTTGCACTCTTGGTGTCCATATGTGTATTTTCCTTTCATCTTATCCTCCTTGTTCATCCTTCTACTAAGAGAATCAAGTTAATGTTGAAGTTGTTGAAGAGCCTTTGCCATATCCAATTTGTTGGATGCACTTCCATGATAGTTATCTCCATTGGAGGATGATTGCCTTGAACCTGCAATCATTTTTACACAACAAAACAGCTGCAAAAACTCACAAGAAAAGAGTTAGAATAGCAGTAAGAATTCACTCAAACACCAACAAAAATCTTGGCTCAAAAGCTCAGGTTTTTGGTGAAAAGTAAGACAAGATCACTCCACTCACTTGCACTCTTCACTCAAGATAGCAAGGTGTCTGAAGGTCAAACTTTAGAGCACTTAAACCGTGGAGGAAACAAGTGAAAGACAGTACAATCCCCTCAACAAATACAAGGAATCACACCAATAGACATGCACTTCAAGAGGCCAAAAATTCAATGGAAAATTACAAGACAAGTGGTGTAAAAGGAACCTAAGAAAGAAATAAAATTGGCACAAAAAAATTGGCAGCAAGCTAGAGACTAATAATAGACAAAACAGCAAGGAATCAAGGAGTCAAAACAAAGGTACATGTGCAAAAAATACTGCAGTAAAAAATTGACACAAACAAGAGGCAATTCACACCAAAATTCTATGCATACATGAAGAAAAGGATCTAAAATTGAGTGGAATTAATTTGGAAAGCTTCAAACCTATATGTTCTTTAAATTAATGACAAAAAGAGGGCTAAAATGTAGCTGCCAAACACACAAAAAAAATAAGGATGTCGCGGCCAGACTGGCAGAATCAAAGCACACAGATTTGGATTTTAATGGTGCATGCAGTTTGGTGTAGAACTAGTCTCGGCCAAGCTTATTTAATTTGGTTATGTGTGTTTGACAAGGCTGGAAATTGGTGTGTTTAATACCTCTACTATTACAGAACATACAAGCAAAGTCAACACACTAAAATCCTAAGTTGATCCAACTTAGTTCAGCATACAAGAACAAAGATGCAAAAAGACTCTTAGCAAGTACAATTTCAAAAAACAATTTCTAGAAAGCTCCTAAAGAGGAAACACATATGACTCAATTCAAATGTTAAGCAATCAATAAAAGACTGAAACAGTCCAGCCAAGACAAGAAATAGAAGCTGGAAAAGTAAACAAAAGGAAAGAAGAAGCCTACTTGTTGAAGACTTCCAATAAGATGTTAGGTGCTTGTATTGAGAACTACTAATGGTAGCCTTTGGACAACAACAAATAAACCTCTTGAGACACTTGATTTGATTATCTGGATCATCTTTAAGAGTTGCTTGATGATGTACAACGTCCAGGTAAGAAGAAACAACCACCTAAACACCAAAACAACAAGCATAAAAAGCAAACATATTATAAGTACTGAAACAGTAAGCATTGAAAGGAACAACAACTAAAATAGCACCAAATTGACATAGTAAACAAATGAATTAAAACGAAATAGGAACTAGATATTTTTGTAGACATGTAAATGAAATTTTAAAAAACAATTTGACTCAATTCGGATGAGAAATGCGCAATGGAGCAAACAATCTGACTAAACAATTAACGTCCGTGTTGGGCGGTATGAACTGCGCTGGGCGCCTGCGAATGGAAAATAAAGGCTATTTTCATCTAACATGCATTCCTAACAATGATCAAACCAATGGCTCTAGATACCACATGATATGGAATAACATGCTTTGAAAACCTATGTTATTTCTTTTTATGCTTGTTGTCACTCTTAAAACTCTTCATTGTTGCCCTGTCTACGATCATATCATATGTGAAGTTTGATTTATAATTATGTTTAGATGATTGTAATGAGACTTTATATTCCCCTGTTTGTTAATTGTTCTATTGTATTGAGTATGTGACAACTCCTATATAGTATTTATACTATTTTAATGAGATGTTACAAAATTTTTAAAAAAAAGTTATATTTAAAAAAGTCACTTGATAAATTGAAAAAAAAATGTGGACACAATAAAAATGATTTTTTTATATAATAGTATAGAAGTATAAATAATAATATAGATATGATTATATATATGAAACTACATTTTCACATACCTTTTTTTATTACACAATTTTAACATAGTCAGTGTGGAATTTTTAAAATCAATTTTCTTTTTTTCAGGTGGTGACGAAGCACTGTTTTTGTTCATGTTGAAATCCAAAATTTGAGTGACACAACGAATCAAATACCAAAATACAAAACCCTTTTTCATTTCGCTCCATTGTTTGGGTTTGGCTTCCTCAGATTTTGATCACACTATGGGTTTCTTGTTGCTTTGTTGTGGCTCTGTCATCGTCGTCGCTCTCGGTTCATTGTTGGGGTGTATCGTCGTTTCCTTCCTTCCATTGTTTTGTAGTTCATTTCCTCATTTGTGTTTGCTTTCTGTGTCAATGAAATTCATTTCAACAGTTGCAAGTAACACACCTATAATCTCCTTTCGTTGGTTATAAATAGTTTTAATTTTTTTATGTTTAGGTTAAATTAAAGAAGTTTGATGTTTGTTTTAGGATGCCTTGAGATTTGGATATATTTAGTGATTTCGCTGTTATGTTGATTTTTGGTTTGTGTCTCGGACTTTGATGTATTGTATTTGAAAAAAGTTTCATACAAGGTCAAGTGCTCAGTAGTTGTAGTTTAAGTGATTTCGTGCTTTGAGTTTTTGTACATAAAAATGGTATGCAAAATTTGTTTCTTTTAGAATGTGTTCTGTGATATCCTGATGTATTTTTTCTTCCTTTTTTAGAGAAAATCATAACATTTTCATTATTTAACAAAATATTTCACAAGATTTTTTTGCTATAAAACTAATATTTTACATAAATACACACCATAATTATACATAATAGACTTATATTACATATATCATGTAACATCCCAAAATATAGCATTAAACTATATAATAGTCATCACAAATTTAATATAATATATCAGTTATAGACCAGAATATAAAGTGATATTTACAGTCATCTAAAAACAACCATAAATTTAAACTTTATATACAATATAGTTGTGTCAAAACTATATACAAGAGTGATAATCTCAACCACCAAAAGAAGACAGATCTAAAACAGATAACTACCAATTTATCTATGCATCAGGGGGCATCTTAATCAAGAACCAACTCATTTAAACTCTCTACTCATACCCATCAGATGATCATACCCAAAATTAGCACAAGCACATACAAACAATACACAAACACAAGGATAAGCCAAATACAAAACAAGTCATATAACATTTAGAATAAGGCGTACAGGAATCACATATAACATACATCAACTCACACATCCTAATATACAAGGACCTAGACTGACTATCCGGATTTAGAATGAATGTCGAGCTATGGTGGGTTGTGCACTTGTGGTGACCTTTACTGCTTTGCAAAGTCATTGCTAACAGGTTTCACCCTACCATACTCACAAGGTTAGTCTATTTCACGCTTTGGATCATACTGGAAGCACCCAAGACTAAGACCTCCTGCTATTGTCACCACATGTTTAAATCTTCTCTATTTAAGAATAAAAGACTATTAGAGTGTCAAGATAACCCGCAAGACTGAGCTCTCTGCATTCATTCTAAAGATACTTGAAACCATACTGAAGAAGTCCCTCCGTAAAACTCATTTTTCCAACCGTGAAACCATTTGAATCCATATGAAACCATATACATATAATCTTTCACTTTTACATTGCATAGAAGCATAAAAATAAACTATCATTTTCTATTCATATAAAAAAGGTTAGGTTATAACTTTTGGCTTTTGTTTAATTTTTAAGATTCATTGCGGTCTTTTATTCTTTTTTTCTAACATTTTTGTACTTTAACTTTAAAAATTAAGTTAATTTATCTTTTTAAAATGTTTATTGTTTTCAATTTTGAGAAATAATTTTAATTTTTTTTTCTGATTCAAGACGTAAAATATTTTCAAATTATATTATACTTACTTAAATAAAACAAAAGTATAGAATTCAATCAACAATACTAAACCCAAAAACTCGGTGATAAAAAATGGTGAAATCTGAAAAAAAAAAAACAAACAAAAACAGAACAAGTTTCCCAAACAACTGAAAAAAAGTCCAATGAAAGTTTAAAAAAGAGTAAGATGACAATTTGTTCAAAATGTTGCTCCAAAACAAAAATAAAAACAAACATTATTTGAAAATGACCAAATTAATTCAAATTTAGAAACAAATGTACGGAAATACATTAAAATAAGTAAAAGATAAAAAGTAAACGTCAAAAATAAGTAATGATGTAGAAAAGGTTAAGTAAGATACACAATAAATGTTTATTTCATTTTAAAAATAATTAAGATAGTCTTATCTTTACTTACTTTATGATAAATCCGGTTAGAAACAAAGTAACCATTAATATATATATATATATATATATAAATATCCGCAAAGTAATTATTTTACAGCATAGCATAAAATTAGATTGTTTAAATTTATTATATTAAATATAATTATTATTAATATATTATGCTTTTCTTGTTGTATACTTGTGTATCTCGTTGTTTTTTAAAAAAAATTATATAGGTTAATATGAAATAAATAATTATTATAAATATATCAAATTAAATTTAATAAATTAAAAAATTAAGTTTGATAAAAAATAGTCAGGCAAAATCTATTACTTAAATTAGAGATGATAAACTTATCTAATTTTGATGATGATTTTTTTATTATATTAGAAGTTTTACATTAAGTCACTTGAGAGTATATAAAAGTCACTTTAGAGTATATAAGTCTATTATTTCACATACTATTGGATCATCCATGAATGTCTAGTTTCATGTTCGAGATATATATAAGTCGCATAAGGGTGTTTTTATCCTTTTTGAAAACTTTCAGTGTATAAATTTGTTAAAGATGAACTTTTTAACCTTTTAAAGAATTAGACAATGAAAAAAAAAATCACACAATAATTTATTTAGTTCAACTCTTCAAGAGTTTACATCTGGTCTTTTCCCAATAACCTGAGTTTGAAGGAAATCCAGTATAGTAAAGTGTCAATATTATAGACTTACAAGATTTTCCCATGCAATCTAAATCTTTAACCATAACAAGAATTAACTCCTAAGAGTGAGGCTGCAAGTACTCATATTAGGAACCTTGCCTACACAACAAATGTAACTAGAATTCATAGAAATTGAAGTAAAAATAAAACCTGATACACCTCCCGTACTAATGTTACAAAGATGACCTAATTTAGACCCCACTTTGATCTTTCCTCTCATTCTTGAAGGCTTGCAACTTTGAATTTCCTCAATTGATATTTTGCTTCTCCAAAAATGTTCCAAGACTTCACAAAAGACCTTATTGTTTCACAAATGAAAACTCTTAGAATGTCTTTCATATCTACAAAAGGAATTAACCACATATATATATATATATATATATATATATATATATATATATATATATATATATATATATATATATATATATATATATATATATATATATAAAGCAAGTCTAAGAACAAACTTTAAACAAATATAACAAAACATACAAAAAACTTATATTTGAAGTATTAAACTTGTAAGAACCTAGAAAATAGAGTATTGGAGTTGATAGGTGTATTAAAATAATGAGATCGACTATTTTATTATAAAATAATTCCATAATATAAATAGAATTTTCTAAACTCGTCTCATTACTTAAAACACACTCTATCTCTCTAGAACTCTTTCTCTTTGCTTCCTCTCACACTCTCTAAGTGTTATTTCTCCTAAGTCATCTATTTGACGATCAGGAGGTATCTAGACGATCATGGCATCAAAGTCTACAAACCTAACCGATCAATTTCAAGAATAGAGCAAATAAGTTTCGACTCCTTTTTCCTCTTTAGTTTTCAAATCTGTTTTAGAAGAATTTAGTATTGTTGCATGTGTAATCATGTCTCTCCTACACATTCTTAGTTCATCTAGAGTTCTAAAGACTCTGTCCGTTTGCAATTTGATGTTTCGTAGGTTCGTCTAGGTATTCCTTGCAGTTCAAGTAATCTGTAGAGTATTCTTTGAGTTAGGGCTATTGCGTGTGAGTTAAGGGAAGCTAGACCTTGTCTTAGTTGTGCTTGTAGTATAAATTTAGTACTTCTATGATTTATAGATGTTTTAGTGAAATTGGTGTAATTGGGTAAATACTGAGTATGCTAAATTGAAATTTTGATGATATGGTGTTGTGTAAAATTTGTGTGATGAAATGGTAATGTTAGATATTGTCATAATTATGTATCATGATGATATTTCATTTTTTGGAACTGAATTCAAATAGTTATTGAAAGTAATGGTTAAGTCACTAAGGTCAAACTTAAAACAAAAGGGGTTTTGGTTAGTGAAATTTAGAAATAGGTATGGAAATGTTATTAGGACTGATTTGGTACTGTCATGAGGTAATTTGAAACTTGTTTAGAGGGTTAGATGGTTAAAAGTTGTGTGTAGCAAAAAGGGTAGTCAATGTTAGTTGTTATCTAGTGTTTTTAGTATAAAAGAGGGTTTTGGATAGTGAAATGTTGAGTTAAGTGGCATGTACTATTTTGGAGGGTTAGAAGCATGTTATTACAACATTTAGGACTTGTCTAAGTACTAAAACTAGAAAAATCTGTTATGAAATGGTAAATGGCTTCATAGGTTAAGATTTTAGCCCATTTTAGAGGCTCTAAGGGTTGACAATGAGAAGTAAGATACATGAGACAAATATGAGGTTTTGTAGAGTGTTAGCAAGTGTATTTGGATTGGTTTATGCAAGTTGTAAGCTGATTTGATGGTTTAAAAGTGTAGAATTGAAATTGAGTAGCTTGTAGGAGTGAATTTGGGTTTTAAAGGGTCAAGTTGAGTTACAGTAGGTTTTTTGAGTTTTCTCAAGGTTTGGAGGGTCCTAGAGGCCTTTAAAAGTTGGGGGTAAAGTGTTGATAGTGAGGAAATTGAATCTTGATCTTACTGACAGCGCCTAAGCGCCCATTTCCAAAGACGCGAGCGTTGAGCGCTAGCCTGTGGGTGTTGAGCGCTACTAGGCACCACTACACTAAGTTTCGAGGGGGGGGGTTGAGGGTTCTTGGTTATCAGTTTTAGATGTTCTTTAGGTCATATTGGGGGATTTAGACCCTTCTGGAGCTGTTGGTGAGAGTTTCAAAGCTATTTTTCTTGCCTAAGTATGAGTTTAAAGGAGTTTTGTGTTGTTTAGTGGTTCTTCTTGGATTGTTCTTGTGTATTAACGTATATGGAATGGTTTCAAGTGTTTTCTAATGATTTGTTTTGTTGTTTAATTTCTTTTAAGGTATGATTAAAGATGATATATGTTGGTGTTCAATGTGAAAGTAAAATGACATACGTACATGGTTTCAAAGGTGTTTAAAGTTGTGAAAGTGAGTTCCAAGGGGGAATTCTTGGCGTAGTTCCAAGTATCTCTAGTCTGAATGTAGGGAGTTCAATCTTGGGGGTTATCCTGACACTCTAACGGTCATTCATTCTCACAAAGAGAGGATTGACACATGTGGTGAGAGTAGTAAGAGGTCTTAGTCTTGTGTGCTTCCAATATGATCCACGGCGTGAAACAGACTAACCTTGTGAGTGTGGTAGGGTCAAAGCCATTTGCAGTGGCTTTGCAAAGCAGTAGAAACCACCACAAGTGCACAACCCGTCATAGTTCGACATACGTTTAATGATAATATATGGATATGTTTATTGTAAGAAAAATGTTTGGATGAGTTTATATGTATCAATATTTAATTGTAAACTAGATTACACTTTTATTTATGTTTGTGTTTGTATGTTGTCGTGTTCTTTTCTTTGCTATGATCATCTTGTGGGTGTGAGCAGAGGGAGATGATGTTCACCTACTGTAGCTATTTGATGGAGGAGATGTTGTTGTTTAGTTTCTTTAGATTAGCTTTGTAAATAGTTTTTGTTAACCTGGTTGTATATAAAGTTTAAATTTTATGGTTGTTTTTGGATGACTTTAAATTCTACTTTATATTTATGTTAGTAGTTGATCTATCTCATTAAATATGTGATCACTATTATATAGGTAAATATTATATTTTGGGATGTTACAAAACTTTTTTTTCTATATTATTTTTTTATTTTTATTCTATCATTTTGTGATTTCTAATTATTTGGTCATTTAATAAAATAAAATTTAAAAAAATATATTTTACTTTTATTTATTAAAATAACATTATTTAAGAAATAATATATTATTGATACTACAAAGTGTTTACACTATAATATAAAAAAAATTGTAACGTAATAATTTTGTCTTAAACAAATTACATTTATCTTTTTTATTTTAATTTATAATATAAATATTCTTATTGTTGTATATTTTTCATATTTTTAGTATGTAGATAGAAATTAACATAAGGTTTAAAATATTGTACAAAGGTTTAAATTGGATATTTGTAATAACAAAATCATACTTCTTAATATTATATTAATTTATATTCTTTGATTTCACTTTTTACTATTTTCAACTTGAAAATGCACTAGGACTCCAGTAAGGTTGAAACAGAAAATAAAAACTAACAAACTAATTGTTTTAAAATATATCATTAATGTATTTATATTGTCATTACTCAAGTCAATAAATATATATTACACATAAATTGATTAGACGAGTCTAGTAACACACTAGATAAATATAGAAAAAAACATTATATGAGTCTAACAATATACGCATTAGACGAGTTTAACAATATACAATAAAGGAGTCTGTTCATACATTAATTAGAAGAATATAATAAAAAATATGAGATGAGGTATTTCATACATTGATCAGACGACTCTAATCATACACTCATTATACGAGAATTAAAAAAATATTAAATGAGTTTGTCGATGCATTAAGTTTAATAATATACATTAAATGAATATGTATGTGCAATTACTAAACAAGTATAACAAAAAATATTAGATGAATTATTCCACAAATTAATTAGATGAGTTTAGGAATAACTCATTAGACGAGTCTCTCCATACATTAATTAAACAAGTCTGACAATAAACAGTAAACGAGTTTGTCCATACATTGATAAAAAAAGTCTGACAATATATATTGTACGTAACACCTCAATTTTGGGATGCCACGATTACAAATGAAAATTTATTTTTTTTTAAAAATCACAATACCATGGGGGAAATCCAAATTCGATAAGTCTTTACAATACAAGAAAAATAAACCAAAATACCAATTTAATTATAAAATCAAACTCCATATAAAATAGTTTATTCAAACAACCATAAATTCCCCAAAGAACCATAAATTCTTCAACTCTCTCAATCCACTCGTTGCGCTATACAACATCCGAACTAACTACATGCAATGGTGAGCAACCAAAAATATCATAACATACAATATACAATAATAATTTTAAACATGTAATAAGATAGCCATAGAATCATATTTCATCACAGAATTAATATCGCAACCAAACCATTCATAACCAATGTTGTTTCCTTTCATTATGTCGTCATAACTTGTTTCGCAAAACAGGACAATTTGAGTCGTCTTCCATCATAACTTCAGACCTATCTCCCCAACTTCTCAAGGACTAACGAGTAAAAACACTAACACTACGCGCACTGGTGCACTATACTCAACACGAGCCAAAGTCATTGGGCGAGACATCCAACCCTCTCGAATCCTCGCGTAGGAGGAAGAGTGACAGTCGAATCTCTGTCTCTACTCGAGACCCGACATCCTTAACGTAGAGCAGTATGAAAAGCTTACACATGACGAACAATAGTACAAGAAAATAACATAGTTTTATATTCGCATTACCAGTCAATGCACATTCTCAATAACATGCATTGCTCACCAATCACAACGTTTATAACACAATAATTATTACATTTCACGCATAGTCACCTTAATATACATTAACTCATCAATCTCAAGGTTCTACTACACCCTGATAATTATTTAATTTAATAAAACAAGGCCATGGAAAGAAAACAAGAAAACAAGAAACAACAAATCAAGAATGTAAGAAATCAAGAATGTAAGCTTCCCTTACCTTAGCTAATACTAAGGCTCTATCCACACCCTAATGATCACAATAAATCTCCCTTTGTATTAACACTTTTTGCAGCTAATTCTCTTCTTCTCTTTAAGAATCTCTCTCTCTCTCTTTCTTTCACCTTTAGGATTTAGGTTTCTGTCTTATTTTCCTAGTGGCTAAAGTTTCTATAAGAGGTGTCTAATATAGTTACAACTATGTGTAGAATATACATAGGGTACTTTATTTATAATAAAAGCCCATAAGGAGTAATAACAACCAACTAAAATAAAATATATAAATAAGATAAAATAAATTTATCTTTAACTTAATTAATTCTGATAAGTCCATAAATAATGTATTCTATCTTAATTGCAGTCAGCTTTCAATTTACTTGAGCCCCAAGAATCTTTTTAGCGATTCTGACATACAAAAGATGATTACAACCAGCAAACAAAAGATGGCTTAAGAAGCCACTGATTACAAAATTAAAATCAAAGAACGAAAATCCATATTCTTCTGTTGCAGTCAGCTTTCAATATACTTGAGCCCCAAGAATCTTTTTAGAGACTCTGACATACAATCTATTTTCATCGCATACCATTTAGCCCACTCATCTTCTTCAGTTTTGTTTTGTTTGCACTCCAATATTCAGAAATGGGATAGACTTGTTAATGACCAATCCAAACCTTTATATCAACCCGTTTGACAGTGGAACAAAATGTTTCATCACTCATCTTTAAGTTGGAGTAGAACACCCTCACCAGTTTCAGATATCTGTGAGAAACCATAGTTTTAATCTTCCTTAGACTAAAAAGCTTTCGTCGAATGTCTTCATCACTAATCCAACCTATAGGATTAGTATTGCTTGCAATCCGGGCAACCTTCCATTTTCTTCTTGATGATGAAGAAGAACCCATTTCTGATCAGATTCTGGAACGTCTTTCACATTTCTAGGGTTTGTAACTCTTCAGTTTAGAAAACACTGAGTGCGTTTTCAAATCTAGTATTTATAAAGTTGTGCATCAAATCTTATGAGTTTCAGGCCCAACTAAAATTTTCAATCTTATATATCCCAATAAAATAATTTCAGCAACGACGAATTTCTAAAGCATTTGACGTTTTATTATGCGGTTGAAGTTCAACTCTGAAAATATAAGGATTGACTTGATAGGCGACGAATTTCTAAAGTATTCGACGTTTTATTATTGATGGGAACTGGAGTAGTTGGGCGCATTAGTGGCTCCCAACATTTTCTTTAAATACAGTTTCAGATCCTTTGGAACTACCGTCTGAAAACCTACACTATAGAGCTTCCGTAACCAAATTCATGTTAACTTTTTCCTTAGGGTGTCCATCAGTTCCTCTACTAAACAAAAACATTTCTTTGTTAACGATGAAGGCACGGTGGAAATCTTGAGGAAAATGTTAACACTTATGAATTTAAAAAACATTCTCCATTTTTTTTGTTTTTTTTTATTTAATTCCTGTGTTTTCTATAACATTCTCCATTGTCAGAAAAGAAATTCTTAAACCCTTCCTGTAAATGTCTAAATCCTTTTCTCAAATGGCTTCTTCATCTTCACGGCATGGAAAGAAGGTTGTACACCTTGTAATAAATGCTAGTCCAAATGGGTGGATCAGTGATGACGAAGAACGATACAAATTTGGATGTTATAGAAAACTCTTCAAGGTGGTCCCTCACAAGTTCTTGGATGTGGAATTATTCAGAAGGGAGGGGTTTATCTTTCAAGAATGGCTTGTAGATGTTGGTCTTCTAAAATTTGTAGAAATGACCAGTGATTGCTATCCTGACCTGGTATAGGTCTTCTACCACAATCGAAAGGTTGTCGATGGTGTTATATGCTCTCGGGTGAAAGGTGTCGATATTAAAATTGATGAAGAAATATGGCTATCTTTTACTGGTCTCAAAGCAGAAGGCTTCATGTCTCATGAAAGAAATTCTGAACTAAACCAATGGACCAACAAGAAGAAAATTTATAAGGAATATATGAGAAGTCCAATAAGGCTAAAGGTATACAAGCCATATCTACTTGATGGTTTGAAAATGGAAGAAAAAATGTGTGCTTTTGTACTTACTTGGGTAATACTACCTGAAAGATGTTTACGTGATCGTCTAACTACTGTAGATTTATTTTTGGTTCATGCCATAAAAACCCTGATACCAACCAACTGGGTTGGTGTTATGAATGAGCACATGATTGAAATTGCAAGTAGTCATGGACATATTCTGCCATATGCTATTTTTATCAGTCGTGTATTGAAGCATCATTAAGTTGATCTTACTGGTGAAAAAACAATTTGGTGCACCAAATCAAATGAAATAGGAAAAGCGGCATTGAGACATAATGATCTAAAGAAAACAAAAGATGGCTGGGTGTTCAAGGATGTTGAGGAAACTCCTTCTACCTTCACTCTACAGACTGAGTTTGAAAGATTTAATGGGATCAATTTCGAAGGCTTTCAACAAGAATTTCAAAAGTTGAAAGATCTCTGATCATGATTCACAAGAAATCAGATGAAGACAATGCTCTCATAACTCCCTCAGCAAGTGAATCTGATGATGAAGACGACACAACAGAAGATGAGTTTATGGAGACATTTGACTCAGATTAGTAACAAGAGTCCATTTTAGTTTATTTTTATGAAATTAATGTAATATTTTAGTATATTTTTGTATGTTTGAACTCTAATTGAAATTTTAATATGTACTTTTCGTGGTTATATTTTCATATTTTTCCTTTGTTTAATGTTATTATGGGTTTTTTTTAAATCCTTGAAGTTTTATTACGTCAAATTCTTAAAAACGTCGACGTTTTAAAAGTTAAAAATAGGAAAAAATGAATGTTACGTCGCATATTGTAAAAGCCGACGTCAAAGATCAAGTTCGTTTCTATAAATACACTTGCGGATCCTTGATCTAGTCCTCCGCTTATAAAATTTAGTCGTAACTTGTCACTCTGATATCATATTTTTAATGTTTCCTCATAGCTCTTCCTAGGTCATCACAAAAGTTACGGTGACGCAGGGAAGAGCTATAGAAAACATAAGAAATAAGTTAACAATTTGGATTTCGTTTCAAGTAGTACAATTTCATTCATATTCATAATGCTTACAATCAGATTAGAAGCAAAACAGACACATAACAGAAACACAAAACTAACTCCATACTAAAATTCTAAGCCTCTATCTAATTCAAAATATTTCCATTGAATCCTCCTCACTAGACTCTTCACTTGAATCTTCAGTTGGAGAATCATTTTTATTCTTTTTCTCATGTAGAACGTCTATCTTTTGTTCGAGTCTTCTGAGTTTTTCAACAACAAATCTTTCCAAATTGGTTTCAAGGACGAAGTTGGTGCGGTCTTCATTTAGTGCAGGTGTGCTTCCATAACTTTGAACCATATTCTCTTCATCCTTGAAGCACCATCCCTTTGTGGTCTTCACAAGGCCAATGGAAGTCAAGGTGTTTCAATTTATAACATTTGAGCAGTTACAAGAGCATTTCTTTTCACCACTAACATCACACCTAGAAGGTCAGGATTTTGCTGATAAACACAGCATATGGTAGATGTCGTGCATGTTTGGTTCTGCATCAATCATATGATCTTTTATTACTTCCACCCAATTGGTAGGAACATCATTCTTGATGGCATACAGCAGAAAAACATCTTCAATTGTCATTCTGTCTTGTACTTGTACAGGTCTAGCAGGTAAAATCACCCAAGCAAGAATGTGTGCTGTTATCTTTTCTTCTTTATTCAGTCCCTCATGCACATATAATCTTTCAATTGTGTATCTCCCAGGAAACCTTAACCAGTTACTGTACACATCCTTTTTCTTCAGCCATCTGTTTGTTTCTGAGTACCGTAAGTGAGAGAATAACCCTTCGGCTTTTAATTCTGGAAGTTGAAACCAGACATCATTGTCAATGTGAACATTTACTCCTTTTACTCAAGAATGAAGGACACCATCTATGTTTCTCATATTGTTATAGAAGACCCTTACTAAGTCAGGGTACCAATCACCCTTCATCTGGACAAGTGTAGAGAGACCTTGAGTTTCAATCCATTCCTGGAAGTGAAATCCATCTTTTTCAAATATGTCGAGGTTCATATATTTGTGAGGAACAATATGTTTAAACTTCGTCCACCTCATAAACTCTAAACGAGTCTCCTCATCACTAATCCACCCGGAGAGATCAGCATTTCTTGCAGCCACAACAGCCTTTCCTCTGTCTCTTGAAGGATGTCATGAAGAAGCCATTTGAATTTGGATACCAGATAATTTTCCTCAATATGAGGGTTTAGTATCTTAAGTCACTCGTGCAATATAAAATAACGTACATAAGATTTTTTTTATTCAGTGTATATAAGGGTGCGCAATATCACGCGTTCAACGTCAAATAACATAACAACCAATGTTAACAATAACCGGTGGCATTGTTGTAAATAAATTCATTCAATCCATGTCGAGTGGTATCAATACTGGACGTGGATCTCTTTGTTTCAAATATTACGTCAACTGTGAAACTAGATTCGAAATTTAAATTCTCTTGAAGTTGTTTCCACCATAAGAAATCCCATGACGTACATTAGATCATGTAATTATGCTTAGTATCTTGTATGAACGTCGAATCCCGGTTGAATTCGACGTTCAAACATCATTAAGTGAAAAAGTAAAAAAACTCTGTTGCTTCTGACGAAAAAAACGTCGAAGATCTATGAGGCTTGGACGTTATAGTGAGAGTTTAAAAGGAAAAAGGAAAAATAATAAAAAATGGAGCGAACTTTGGCTTTCGGATGAAGATTAAAACGTCCAATACCATCCGAATTTGACATAACATTTTGGTCACACAATTAATCTTCCCAACAACTCCAATGCCCTTCACGTTGATAAATAAGAAGACCCATTGAAAACCTATCCTACATAACTTCGGTAATCAAATTCATGTTAACTTTTTTCTTGTGTTTTCCTTTTTTCCTTTACTAAACAAAGATATTTCTTTGTTAACCATGAAGGCAAAGGGGGAAAACACAGGAAAAAGTTAACACTTATGAATTTCAAGTAGACCCTTTGAAAACCTATCCTACATTACTTTCGCAACCAAATTCATGTTAACTTTTTCCTTTGGTTTTCCTTCAATTCCTCCTCTAAACGAAGTATTTCTTTGTTATCCATGAAGGCATGGCAGAAAACAAGAGGAAAATGTTAACAGTTATGAACTTCAAAAACATTCTCCATTGTTTTGCTTGTTTTTTTTTTACTTCCTGGTTTTCGTTATAATGTCTTCCATCATCTTTGGTCTTCATTTTAGATGTAGTGTTTTGTAAAAGGATATTTCTTTTTGAAATCCTCTAAGATATAGGACATCGTTGATCCCAAAAAGAGACATCAATCTCCAGGCCTTTGCGTCGAATGCACTCAATATTCGACGTCAACTTTATAAATTTAACTTATCTTGGAGTTGTTTCCATCATAAGAAATCAAATAGCTCTGAAATCTAATGGTAGAAGACAACTCCAAGACAATTTAAAAAACGATTCAACATTTTTGAGTGATGAAGTTGAACATCTTCTTTATATAATTATTTTAGATCATAAAATTGTTTCAGCATTAAACATATTGTGAACCATTTTTCTTTTTCCTAAGTGCTTCCCTTTCAGTAATATAACTTAATCATTTTTGTAATATAAAAAACATTTTGTTGACTTGAATTTCAAAGGCCACCTTCATATGAACTGAGACCTGAATGCGGCACTTTGAAATTCAAGTGAGAAAATTGCAATTTGAGGAACAGAAATGCTTCGAAATCTAAGGAAAAGAAAACACAAAGGATATAAAAACCATGAATCCTAATATGTTCAACAGAGAAACAGGAGGGCAGGGAATACACAAAATTTAAGCTATATGTATAGATGAAATGATGACGTCAGACTGCCTAAGAAATATAGTACATTATATCATGAATAATGCTTAGCAACTGCCACAGTCCATCATCTGTAGGCACGTCGAAGCCCAACCGCAGTTGACGTTCAAACATCATTCAGTGGAAAGTAATACATCTCTTTTGATTCAGATAAGAACTAATTGACGTCCAACCCCAAACAAATTACGCGAATTAGATGATCCGCTACTCCACTACTCCACAGAGTCAGACGTGCTATTGAATGATTAAAAATTAAAAACAAAAAAAAATATTAAAATTAGATGATCCGCTGACGAAAATTAAATCATTATAAAAGCAGTACATCGTGTAATTATGATTAGTAACTACCACATTGTATGAACGTCCAAGCCCCGCCGAATTCGACGTTCAAACATCATTCACTGAAAAAGTAAAAAATCTCTTTGGATTCTGATATGAACTCCTTGTGACTAAACGAAGACATTTCTATGATGAATAATGATATAGGACGTCATCGATCACAAATATTTGACAAAATCTCCAGACTTTTTCATCGAATGCACTCAACACTTGATGTCAACAATATAAATTTAATTTGTATTGCAGTTGTTTCCACCATAAGAACTAATTGACATTCAGCCCCCAACAAAAGACGTTAAAAACATCGTTGGAAACAGCAAACCATTAGTGTCCCACTACTCCACATAGTCGGACGTGCTATTGAATGATTAAAAATTAAAAAGAAAAAAATATTAAAAATTAGATGATCCGCATACGAAAATTAAATCATTATAAAAGCAGTACATCGTGTATTTATGATTAATTGTCTGAACGTCAAAGCCCCGCCGAATTCGACGTATTGTGTGAACGTCGAAGCCCCGCCGAATTCAACGTTCAAACATCATTCACTTAAAAAGTAAAAAATCTCTTTGGATTGTTATGAACTCCTTGCTGACTAAATGTAGACATTTCTATCATGAATAATGATATAGGACGTCATTGAGCACAAATATTTGACACAATCTCTAGTCTTTCGCATCGAATGCACTCAACGTTCGACGTCAACTTTATAAATTTAATTTGTGTTGCAGTTGCTTCCACCATAAGAAATCAAATAGCTCTGAAATCTAATGGTAGAAGACAACTCCAAGACAAATTTTTTAAAGGATTCATACATAGTTAAATGATGAACTTGAACAACATTTTTACATAATTATTTTAGATCTCATAATTGTTTCAGCATTAAACATATTGTGAACCATATTTCTTTTTCCCAAGCATTTTGTTCACTTGAATGTCAAAGGCCACCTTCATAACTGAGACATGAATGAGGCACTTTGACATTCAACCAAGCAAATTGCAATTTAAAGAACAGACATGTTTCGAAATCTAAGGAAAGGAAAACGCCAAGGATATAAAAAACATGAATCCTAATATGTTCAATACGGAAACACGAGGCAGGGGATTACGTGATGGATGCAATATTTATAGATGAACCGATGACTACATCGTGTAATTATGACTATCTCGTCTGGACATCGAAGCCTCTCCGAATTCGACATTTAAACATCACTCAGAAAAAAACAACAAATTTGAGTTTGATTCATATAAGAACAAATTGACGTCCCGTCCCCCAGAAATTGTCTACTTTTGAATCACTCGCGAAGAAGGTGAGATTTGGAGGGCTTGAAGTTAAAAATTTTGATGTGCCCCTCTATATTCATATAATTTCACTCTCAATTTTGCTAGGTTAATATAATCGATTCTAAGTAATAAAGAATCGATTCAAAGCGTTATAAATTAAGAAATGCAAATAATGTTATTCATAGTATTTTCCTAATAATGTTATTGATAGTATTTTTTTATATCATAATCATTTATACTAATAACTAATTATAATTATTAAATTATTCAAAATAATTTATCTCAATGTGGCCAATAAAAGTTGTTCTAAGAGTTCGTTTATCTTTGATCGTCGTCGAATTTTTAAATCATAATCATTTATACTAATAACTAATTATAATTATTAAATTATACAAAATAATTTATCTCAATGTGGCCAATAAGAGTTGTTAAACATATCGTTGGTCCCTAAGAATTTTTGTTGTTCCTAGAATTCTGACAAATCTCTTTAATGACCTTGCCCGTCCATCTCGACTATTTTAAATTTTACTTATGGTTCATAAGACAAAGATGGAAACGCCACAGTATAGGTATTAATATTTAAGGCACGTAAGAAACCCTAAAAGAAATATTTGCCACAAAGATGTTAATCTTTGATAAGAAACAGAGAACCAAGAACCAAAAGAATCCTCTCTCAACATTGCAAATGCAAATTTATGACTTCCAAAATGTCTACATATGTATTTGGTGTCCCTATATATAGGTATAAATGTTTAAGGCACCTAAGAAACCCTAAAAGAAAGATTCGCCACAAAGATGTTAATCTTTGATAAGAAAAATACAATTTATTTTATTTCCTATACTAATTATTAATCAGAAGATAGTCCTCTATCCTACCTTTTGCTCGGGTCAGCCCATCCCGACCTTCAACTTATGTTAGTTTGTCTGGACCTTTAGTCTTAATCTCCGAATATTCATTTTGGGTCAACCAGTCTCCACCGTCAAACCTAATCTGCCTTAATCTTTGACCCAACCCATTTTGCTTAATTTTTGGTCTAGATCTGTCTAACTATTCCCCATACACGCTGTCTCTTCTCGATTTGACCTGGTGTGATGCATCTCTATTCTTAACTTGTCTAAATATTTTTGGATAATTATGCTTTGACAACATTTTTTTGACAACATTTTTTTTCTAATTGTCCTATCTTCATTTTTGTCCACAATATTCTATCTTAACACCTTTAGTTTATCAATCAACTTATTTTTTTCTCAAACTTAAGGTATTATATTTTAAAAATCAATCAAAGTCTTTTAGTATAATAATACCTATCTTTAGCCTAAAACATTCATTTCAAATTACTTTAAATAATATCATAATATTTATTGCGATTTTAATTATTGTGATCTATAACTAAATTGAATTCTCATAAAATATTATTATTATTGTTTTCCATATGAAATTAAATTAATATTTTAAACAAATAAAATTTTATTCTCTTTAAATTTCACCGACAAAAGGACAGAAAAAAGGCGGGAGGCTGAAGAAGAAAACCTCGAATATCGGTAACATTGTATTTCTAATGGGAGGTTATCTTAAAATGTAAATATTATATTGAAATATAATGGTAATAGGAGCTTATGAGCGGCTTTATAAAGAAAAAAAGAAAAATAGGAGGGAGGGAGGATGAAGAAGAAAACGTCGAATATCCCTAAAATTTGACGTCTTTTTCTAACTCTTTGTCTTCTGGCTGACAATTAGTACGTCGATGCCCTCTATATTTCGACGTCTCCTTTGTATTTTTTAAGCTGAGAAGTTATGAAGTTAAGAAGTCGAGATTGTGAAAGACGTTCCTAGAATTCTATTCAAAAATCGCTTCTCCATCGTCATCATCAAGAGGAAAACAAAAGGTTGCCCGGGTTACAAGAAACGCGAGCCCATCTAGATGGATAAGTGTTCCAGACATGCGAGGAAAGTGTTTATACTGGACACATTTCAAAAATGTAGTTCCTCACAAGTATCTGGACCTGCAATTGTTTAAGAAAGAAGGGTTCCTTTTTCAAGAATGGATTGCATATCAAGGGCTTACTGATTTTGTGCAGATGAAAGGATATTGCTATCCAGATTTGGTTGAGGTTTTCTACACAAACCTGAGGGTTGTAAATGGGGTCATTCACTCAAGAGTCAAAGGTGTTAACATTACTATTGACAATAATGTTTGGTTAGATATTGCTGGACTGAAAGCTGAAGGTTTGGATTCTCATATCCGTGAGTCTGAGTCAAACAGATGGCTAACAAAGAGAGCTATATATATAAAATGCTTAAGCTATCCAGGAAGGTACAGGGTGGATAAGCAGTACCTACATGATGGCTTAAACAAGGAGGAGAAACTGATTGCTTATGTCCTGACTTGGCTACTGCTGCCTGGAAGATTGAACGAGGACAAAATGTCAACAGAAGATGTATTTCTGTTGAATGCTATCAAGACTAGAATCCCAATCAACTGGGTTGCGGTACTAAAACACCACATGATCGCTGCAGGAGATGATTAAGCACACAAATTGCCATATGGAGTATTTATCAACAAGGTGCTGGAACTCCAAGAAGTAGATGTATCTGAAGAAGAAAGAAGAATTGTGTGCAAAAGGTCAGAAGAAATTGGTATACCAAGTCTGTCATCTATTGGGCTGAAAAAGACTGTGAATGGATGGTTCTTCATTAATGAGCAAACTGTTGGAAGTTCACCTACTCTTGATCAAGATCATACTGAAGATTCTAATGATGAAGATTCAATGGAATCTTCTTGATAATTATTTTAGAGCCTACCTTTCTATGTTTTTTGTTTTTTATTTTGTAATCATGGCTAGTAAGCCACCTATGGTCTCTATATTTCTTTCGGTTTTAGATTGAAATGAAATGGAGATTTATTTTAATAAACGATCTGTGAATTGTGAATGTTGATTGCATTGTATGTGGAATAACCCTCAATCTAGTTGAGAATAGAAGATTATGATGTTTTGATATTGATCAAAAACTGATCACTGGTTAAAAGTGCAAATTTCAGTACACTACTAACTTGAATCAATTAAGGAAGAAGTAAAAAGAAAAAATTTCATGTCTGATTTTAAAGAAAAAAGAATCATAAGAGCGCCACCTTTCGCTATTGTGGAAGAAAAAAACGTCGAAGCCCTATTGAATAAGACGTTCTATTAATGTGAAGTTAAGAGCTCACCATTAATGCTCCCATTATACTGCAGTTCCGTTCACGTTATTGTCTCGCTGCCTTCAACATCAACTGTGTAAATTGATTCCAAATTTAAATTGTCCATAAGTTGTATCCTCCCTTAGAAAAAAGATAGCTCTGAAATCTAACGGAAGAGTGCAACTTATGGACAATTTAAAAAAGAATCATACAAGTTTAAATGATGAAGTTGAACAACATTTTTATATAATTATTTTAGATCTCAAAATTTTTTCAGCATTAAACATATTGTGAACCATATTTCTTTTTCCTACACACTTCTCTTTCAGTAAGATATGTTAACCATTTCTGTACTACAAAAACATTTTGTTAACTTGAACTTTAAAGGGCTCCTTCATATGAAATGACGATGAATGAACCACTTTCAAGTTCAAGTTATCAAATTGCAATATGAAGAACAAAAATACTTAGATATCTAAGGAAAGGAAAACGCCAAGGATATAAAAAGCATGAATCCTAATATGTTCAATACGGAAACAGGAGGTAGGGATTATGTGAAATGCAAGCTATATTTATAGATGAACCGATGACGTACATCGTGTAATTATGCTTAGTAATTGCCACACTCCATCATCTTGTATGAACGTCGAAGTCCTGCCGAATTCGACGTTCAAACATCATTCAGAAAAAAAGCAATAAATTTCGTTTGATTCATTTAAAAACAAAATGACGTCCTGCTCCCCAGAAATTGTCTACTTTTCAATCACCCGCGAAGAAGGGGAGATTTGGAGGGCTTGAAGTTAAAAAGTTTGATGTGCCACTCTATATTCATATAATTCCACTCTCAATTTTGCTAAGTTAATATAATCGATTCTAAGTAATAAAGAATCGATTCAAAGCGTTATAAATTAAGAAATGCAAATGAGTTTTTAATGATTATTTATGGTCATATTAATGACAACGTGGCTGGATATTGATCACACGTTTGTTAAAATACTAAAAAGCGAAGAAATAATGCACGAGAGGGGTAAAATTTGTTTTTCTAATAATGTTAATCATAGTATTTTTTGATATCATAATCATTTATACTAATAACTAATTATAATTATTAAATTCTTCAAAATAATTTATTTCAATGTGGCCAATAAAAGTTTTTCTAAGAGTTCGTTTGATCTTTGATCGTCGTCGACTTTTTAAATTTGAGTTTTTATAAAAGCTTATGTGGTAGTCGTGATTGGTCCATTTCAAATATACAGACCCATCTCTTTCATGTCCTGGCCCGTCCGTCTCGACTTTTTTAAATTTTTTCTGGAGGTTCAATAGACAAAGATGGAAACACCACAATATAGGTATAAATGTTTAAGGCAACCTAAGAAACCCTAAAAGAAATATTTGCCACAAAGATGTTAATCTTTGATAAGAATCAGAGTTGTAAACCAAGAACCAAAAGAATCCTCTCTCAACGTTGCAAATGCATAATTATGACTTCCAAAATGTCTACATATGTATTTGGTGTCCCTATATATAGGTATAAATGTTTAAGGCACCTAAGAAACCCTAAAAGAAATATTTTCCGCAAAAATGTTAATCTTTGATAAGAAAAATACAATTTATTTTATTTCCTATACTAACTATTATTCAGGAGATAGTCCTCTATCCTACCTTTGGCTCGGGTCAGCCCATCCCTACCTTTGGCTCAGGCAGACCCGTTTCGACCTTCAACTTATGTTACTTTGTCTGGACCTTAAGTCTTAATCTTCGAACATTCATTTTGGGCAAACCAGTCTCCACCGTCAAACTTAACCTGCCTTAATCTTCGACCCAACCCATTTTGTCTTAATTTTTGGTCTAGATCTATCTGACTATTCTCCATACACGCTGTCTCTTCTCGATCTTTGACTTGGTGTGATGCATCTCTGTTATTAACTTGTCTAAATATTTTTTTCTAACTAAGTTATCTCAATTTTTGTCCCCGATATTCTATCTTAACCTTTAGTTTATCAGTCAACTTAATTTTTTTCTCAAACTTAAAGTATTATAATTTAAAAATCAATCAAAGTCTTTTAGTATAATCATACCTCTCTTTAGCCTAAAACATTCATTTCAAATTACTTTTAATAATATAAAAATATTTATTATGATTTTAATTATTGTGATCTATAACTAAAACATAATTCTCATAAAATATTATTATTATTATTTTCCATATGAAATAAAATTAATATTTTAAAGAAACAAAATTTTATTCTCTTTAAATTTCACCGACAAATCATTCTTATATTTTATAATATATATATATTACAAGATAAATTTAAACAAGGCTTAATACCCTATTTTGTCCCCAGTTTCGGTCGAAAATGTCAAATTAGTCCATCTTTTAAAAAATACGTCAATTACGTCCTCACTTAATAAAATTTGCATCAATGAAATCCCTTCCGTTAAATCCGTACAAATGGCGTTAATTATTTTTCTCTCTTATTAAGTAACGCAGTTTGTACAGATTTAACGAAAGGGATTTCATTGATGCAAATTTTATTAAGTGAGAACATAATTGACGCATTTTTTAAAGGATGGACTAATTTGACATTTTCGAGCGAAACTGGGGACAAAATAAGGTATTAAGCCTTTAAACAAATTTATATAATATAAAAATAAAAATAAGTTGTAAATCTTATCTTAAAATATAAAGGTAATGGCAGGTTATGGGAGGTTATATGTATATTATTTATCTTTCTTTTTATTACATAATTTGAAATACTATTCAAATACTTTTCTCCTTTTATATAGATGAAACTAAACTCTAACAAGTTTTTCAAAAAATGTTTGGTATATCTTTTTTTTTTTACATAAAAGAGAAGCCCAGAAGAGGTCGACCGAACACGATCTAATTACAAGACCTATTGCAGCATGCTACTTCTGCTAATTTTTACATAGAAATACATGTCTGACCATAGGCATTAATTTTTCAGAAGTTCCTGAATTTATAATTTTTTACATAGAAATACATGTCTAATTTGTTTCCTTGCATTCTATAATTAGGACAAACTAAAATTTATATATATATTTATCTTTCTTTTTATTACATAATTTGAAATACTATTCAAATACTTTTCTCCTTTTATATAGATGAAACTAAACTCTAACAAGTTTTTCAAAAAATGTTTGGTATATCTTTTTTTTTTTACATAAAAGAGAAGCCCAGAAAAGGTCGACCGAACACGATCTAATTACAAGACCTATTTCAGCATGCTACTTCTGCTAATTTTTACATATTTTTCAGAAGTTCCTGAATCATATGTCTTGCTTCAGCCCGAGTGCGTGGGTAAGAGACGTCTTCAGCCCACATATTCCGCATGTTATGCACATTCAGCATTTCTGTGAGGTATTCCTCTCCCAACTGTCTTGTTTCCTCTGCATCCATCCCACCAGCAACAACATTCTGCTCATGTCAGGTTAAAAGCCTTAATTAGTAAACTCCGTAAGAGCCAAAGAAACTGAAATGATATGAGGCCGGATGCAAAATATATCAACTTATAAACAAGGGGAGCAAGCTGTGAGCAACAAATCACAGAATGTCACAATTATTACGTCACCAAACTTAATATTACTCATTAACAAATGAAGGTTTTCTTCTACTTTTGCCTCTGAAGAATGTAGTTTTTTTGATAAAATCGACACAATATACCAGTCTTAATATTACTCTACTCTCCAAGATCTTCATGATAAACTAATCATGTCTGACTACTTCCAATCAATATATGATAACTCACCCATATTCCTCCGATGCATGCATTGCATAAAATGAACTTGAGGATGTTTTCGTCGGAACTGCAAAGAGCATTCCCAGAAGCAACTGTAAAAATATGATCTTGGCAAGGAGAATCAACAGATAATCCATGGCTTTTCACTGTAATTTTTTTGTGCTTTTTCAAAATTCTCCCTAGATGATGGGATGTGGTTAGCTCTTCACGTAGTCTCAACAAAGTTGCTGCCCTTTCAGCACTAGCCCAGCAACAACATGATGATGATCCATCTTCTGGAAGAATAAAATACCATAAAAAAAATGGTCACGGGAAAGTTTTTTTCCTACAAATTTTGCTACAGCCCAACATATAAATACAACTTATATAAGAATATTGCCAAGTAAATACTAATAGATATGGGCATAACGCAATAATCAAACAAGGAGTCCATGTCAGAAATGATCGAGGAACACAAACTAAATAGAAGTTAGGAAACAGAAACTCACCCAAGCCATAAAAAGTAGACAAATTATGTGGAATTATTATATAAAATATTTAAAAGATGTTTATAATGTATAAAACACCAAGTAAAACAACTGTCAGTTAAACCATATTCGACCAACAATACATGCACATGCAAGAAAAAGAAAGTGATTATAGATGACTTTTCTTGAGTAGCATTTACACATAACTTACCCAACAAAAAACAAGCAAGTGGAATGTCCAAAAGAGTCCCTTGAGCATTAACTTTTGTTTCTGCAATAAAATTTGTGGTCTTTCTCTCTATAACTAAAACAAGGACTGCAACCACCTGTTCGCAAATGACAGCATAAAAAACAATGTTCTATGAGAATGAGAGCACAAATATTTGATGGATAAATGTAAAATCAATTTACCCTGCATCGAAGCACTATTTTCTTGTGGGTCAAGCCCTGAGGCAATTCAGAGATCAAACAAGAGATATACTCTCGAGATGCATCATCGGCATCTTTAGTAGAGCTTAAAACAGAGGGCCTGTCACCGCATTGTTTGTCACATACTTTTATGGATTTTATTACAATAAATGACACAGGCAGCAACATAAATTTATTTTGTGCCCTGCAGAGCAGAAGACAAGGAATCAATCATGTTGAAAATTAAAGTCATTTCACATAATAAATGGGAGGATATTCCTTCATATAAGTGCATATGGAAAAATGGAAGAGTAAAATTATGTATACAGAACAGATTGGCATACAAGAACACATGCAACACACTCGTCAATGGATTTTTTTTTACAGAGCAGTTCACCACTGTCAATATTACTATTATTTCTTTAAAAGTGCAGTGAAACAAAAACTGGTTTCCAATTATTTCTTGTCGCGGATAATCAAATGCATACCTTGCATAGAGAATTCGATGAAATACTGCAGTTACACCAGGTCCAAATCCAGTAGGGAAAGTATGTTTATTTACAGAACCACAAATATTCACCTAATAAGAAATAAACTAACAAGATTATGTTGCAAAATAAGCAAAGAAAATATGAAGATAAATATAGAATAAGATGGGATTCCAGTTACAATATGGTGATGCACTAAAACGTGAATGCAGAAATTGCTTCTAGTCCCAACGAGACCTGTCAACTGAAGAGAATCAACGTTTGCACCACTTGAGCATGAACTGAAGAAACCAGAGCCAGTTTTATGAATTTCAATCACATTCCCCTCAAGAGACATCAAATTGCCCTCAGGGAACAGGCTGTTTGATCTCTGAGTTCCAAAACAAGATTTAGGTCTATCCTCTGAAGTCCCAGTACCTAAAGAAAGGTTAGCACTGTCTTCTGATATTACAGACTGCAAGCTTCGACTATCTTCCAATTCCATAACATTATCCTCAAAGACATCTGCAAGACTGATGGGGAGATATAGGCAAACATCTGAACTGACACTGGAAGGTTCACTATTGGACCTCCGCAGAAGTTTTTGATGATTAGATGAAACTCCATCAGCCGAAGGAGATAAAGAATCTTTTGCAGATGTATATTCTGATAGATGATCAGAAAGGTTCTCATCATAAATAAATGAAAGGCTCCAAATACGTTTTCCGGAATCAATAAGTAATTTAACACTGTCACTCCTACCAAAGTCAACATCTTTTGTACTTCCAGAGATATCCCTTCTCTTATTATCTATGATGTAATAATCACCAATCTGCAACAACTGAAATGCAGTAGATAGTAAATTAATACTTGGGTTTGCACTACTATATAAAATCAATTAATACCTACTATCCTTGGTAGGCAGGCCAAGGACAATAAGATATACCTGGTACTTTAAAAATCTATCTGATGAGAACTCTAGCAAAATTTTCCTTGAAGAAGGTTTTGAATTTAAGCTTGCATCTTTCATAGGTAACGCAGAACGCAAGATAGCTGGGCAAACCTCATTCTCACTTTGGAGGCTTTTAAAAGTAACCAGACAAGATAAATCATGAGAAGATCTCATGTTGACACATTTTCTGTTCTCTTCTGGTTTCCTGGAAGAATTAGAACAAGCACTCAGCTCATATATGGAAGTGTGAAATTCTTCCTTTGATGAACTTACTGATTCCTTAACAAGTTTCTGCCTCTTATTGGAAAATTTATATTCATTATTACCACTCAGACAAGATTTTGAAAGTTCCTTTGTCTTGTCCCAAGAAGCGTTGCATGGACGAGCAATTCCACTCTTCCCATCAAACAATAAAATAAATGGAAAAAGCATGGCTTCAACAAAAGTACTTGACTTGATACATCCTGCTTTATTAGAGTACTGCAATAATTGAAATGGGGCCTTAGCAGAGTAGAATTGTTGAAAAAGAATATGGATATTTTACATCCATGGAACACTTTAGGATGCATAATGCTCCACATGTAAGATTAATAACAAAAAAGCACCTCCTTCATCACATCAAAATACTTCAGCAAGTCTTTTACATGGATCTGCAAGCAACTAAACAGCATTGTACTCATATAACATTGATTTTCAGAGTACATTATTGCATTAAGGTATTCTGTATATTGTAAAAATTCACTCTTAAGCACGCGTAATAGCTTAACCTCTTAATCCTTGATAATTGACATGACACCAAAACTGATAGGATCTAATATGAGAGGTTATAATACGTAATAGATGCAGGGGAGAGAAAACAGTTTAGGAATTAATTGCGTTGGGTAGTTAGAAGTGGGTTGCCGCTATAAGAAGGCAAGGGGGGTCTAGTAGAGAGGACACCTTTGAGTATTCTTTTGTATAGACAGGTCTTGGACCTTGTGAGGGGGATTAGGCCTCCGTTAGGGCTAAGAGGGGGATTAGGCCTCCATTAGCGCTATCTGTGTACTTTCTTTCAGTATCAATACATAAACCATTCTTTTTTACAGTGTTAATTCTCGATTGTGAGTGTGTGAGTGATTGTTTTAGTTAGGTTTCAAACTAAGGAACCTAACAATTGGTCCGACCCGCCGGATACGCTTGGGAGGGACCTACCGTATCCAATTAAAGGCAGAGCAAGACGGTGGGCAAGCTACCGCTTTGGAGAATAGAATCAAAGGGAGGATAAGCGTGAAGGAAGGAAAAGACAATACCTAGGAGAGGAGGACTAGCGAAAGGAGCATGGCAGAATGGAAAAGAAATATGCAAGAAATACGGCAAATGCTGGGTGGACGAAACAGGAACCAGGATGGACACGTAGATGGGAGCCAAGCGTCCGTCAACGAGCGTCGAAGGGCGAGGCGAGAAGACGAAGGAGGAAAGAATGGCGAACATACCGAGGGGCAAAACAACTGGCAAAAACGGGTGGGCTACCCGTCTTCGAGGGGATCGAATCCGTTAAACTGGATCAATAGCGTAGAGAAATTTTTCGAGTTACAAGGGGCATTGGATGACGAGAAGGTGTGATTAGCGTACATCAGCATGGAGGGAAGCGCGGGGTACTGGTTCTGATTTTGGAGGGAGAAGGCCAAGAACCGTTCTTGAGCAGGATTGAAGCATGCGTTGGTGGTAAGGTTTGAAACCATTGTTGAGCGGTTGATGGCATTGAGACAGACGGGGACGGTGGACGAGTATGTACAAGACTTCAAGATATTGGCGGGTTGAACGAAGACGGTGCCGGATGAGCAGTTGTTAGGATATTTTCTTGCGAGATTGCAAGAGGACATCCGGAATCAAGTCTGACAGCATGACCCGCAGGAATGGATGGTGGTGATGCGGATCGCAAGGGATGTTGAGGAGTTCCAGGGAGTTGCCGAACAGTTCGAGGCCATTGAAGACCAGTCGTCTTGGGGACGAACGAGCGGAGAGGTAACACTGTCCGAGGCCAATCACTATGACCCAGGCCGATCGAGAGTTGTCGAGCGATCTGAGGCCAATCGCTATAACTCAGGTCGATCGGGAGTCGCCGAACGGTTCGAGGCCAATCACCCAGGAAGATCGGGAGTCGCCGAGCGATCAGAGGCCAATCACCCAGGCAAATCGGGAGTCGCCGAGCGATCCGATGCCAATCACCCAGGTAGATCATGAGCCGCCGAGAGTGTGGGGTCAGTACTGAACACCTGAAATCTGCCGGATCCAAACAGGAGAGGATGGCCAGATCCGAACAGGAGAGGACTGCCAGATTCGCACGGAAGAGGACTGTTGGACCCGAACGGGAGAGAACCGCCGAATCCGAACGTGAGAGGACGGCCGGAACCGAATGGTCTTACAGTTACAGTCAAAGGCCGAACGGTCTTACAGTCAAAACGGTCTCCCAGTCATTGGCCGAACGGTCTTAGAATTAGAATGAAGGGTGGGGAGGGAAAGGTGGATGGAAGAATCAATGCCCGGGAAAGAAGGATGGATTCTGTGAAGAGGTGGACCAGCGAACAAAAAAAGGGCCTTGTCGTTCTTGATACACCTGCAGAGGGGAGAGAGCCATTTGAAGCATTGAAAGACATCGAAGACCATTTCCTCAGGGCTTATGATTCTGGAAAAGAGGTGATCAAAATGCTGGAAGCTAATAAAATCCAAGAAGAATGGAAGTCATTGGAGGAGGAATTGCCACCACCCAAACCTCGAGACCTGAATTGGAGGGCAGTTGCCAGAGGGTTCCCTTCATATGATTACACGATGATGAAGAGGAGCTAGGAGATCAAATTTCACGATTCCAAACCTGAGGACAAGGTTGTTTAGCAGCGGGATGTAATGATAGGATCTAATATGAGAGGTTATAATAGGTAATAGATGTAGGGGAGAGAAAACAGTTTAGGAATTAATTGCGTTAGGTAGTTAAAAGTGGGTTGCTGCTATAAGAAGGCAAGGGGGGTCTGGTAGAGAGGACAACTTTGAGTATTCTTTTGTATAGACAGGTCTTGGACCTTGTGAGGGGGATTAGGCCTCCGTTAGGGCTAAGAGGGGGATTAGGCCTCCATTAGCGCTATCTGTGTACTTTCTTTCGATATCAATACATAAACCATTCTTTTTTACAGTGTTAATTCTCGATTGTGAGTGTGTGAGTGATTGTTTTAGGTAGGTTTCAAACTTAGGAACCTAACAAAAACAGAGGTCAGGACTTCAAATCTGGCAGTTTCTATTTCCTATGTGCTAGTTAAATTATAAACTAAGCATAGGGTTTGAGCCAGCATGTCTTTATGACTATGTTTGATGCTTCAAGTCAAAACTATTTTTTTTTTCACTCGCGGGATCAAGCTAGAGACAAAAAGACATCTCCAGCACCCACCTAGTAACTAGGGTTAGGAATTTGTAGTCTTTGACGGATTTAGGATTCTAACTCCCTATGAAAAATCAGAATTAAGAAAAACTCACGTCTATGCTGTTTAGCACTAATGGGTAAATTTGACATTTACTGGATCAAGGAAACTATAATATAGGAAATTTCTTCATTCCACTCACAATTCATAAATCTTAAGTTTTCTACAGATTGTGTCCTTAATAAGATTTTAAAGAATCTCAACTGACCATAGGGCATTTAATTACGTAATATGGATTTTGAAATTATCATAACCAAGAAAGATTAGTTATATACAAAAAAACTTAAAACATAATAGGCCACCAGTCTGTTAATAATATTAAACTTGCAGAGAAACTAAACTTCCAGAAATAAAATCTGAAAGGGAACACATTAGTCTAAGCTGGTACTTCACAATCTTCTCATCTTTAACTCTACACTTCCTTTTTTTACCAAGTAACTGTTCTAATGAAGATTTGATAGCAGTTCATATTGAAATTAATGACTATAATTTCTGACTAAATCTAACAAAAACAAACCTTTTCTTGAAGAGGAAATTTGTGAGATACTCTAAGCATATGGTAGGATCCAGGCTCTAGTGTCTCACTTTCATTCTTACTATTTATGCATGAGTAAAGGGGAATGTTTCTGCATTTAACATTCTTCCAATGACAGCAAACAAAAAATGGAGTGCTTAATTCTCTTTTTGCTTTGGAGCAATTAAAGATTGTTCTACATGATAATGACTCACTCCCAAGCCTTTCAATCTGATCCACAGGTTCGTCTATTTTGTCCATAAAAACCTCATAGTCCGTCACCTGTAAATCCAAAATGACTGTTTAGTTTAAACACATAATTCTGAGGACAGCCTAATTACCTGTGATCAAGTTAGGAACTTTTAAACACTATTTTCAAACTGTCAAGAAAAATAATTAATAAAATCATCTCAACCTCACAAAATCAACTTGTAAAAGAAATTCGATACTTGGCTACAAGTATCGACTAAACTATGAAATCAGTTGAACCCATAAATTTACAAGGGTTAGAAATGTTAAGTCTGCAAAAGGCAGTGTTTAATTTTAGTCCTTCAAAAATATATAGTCTCATTTTAGTCCCTATTTAAGAAAATATGGACTACATATGGGACAACAAACCTCATATATTTCGTTGGGGTTCCAAGTTAAGGGAAGGTCTGGAATAACAATATCAACACCACCAGTTGCATCAACCAGATGCAGTCTTCTAGTCGATGGATCAACCTGAATAGGCAAAGCAAAAAGCCAAAAGCATGATAACCAAATTATTAGTAATCAACATTCTCCAAGAATCATTTAAATTTTTGCCGTGTCTCCTTTAAAAATCAAAGAAAATCATGTCACGTTAAAAAGAATAAAAAGAAGAACAACCATTGACAATTGTGGTTTATTCACAAGCATGGAAATGAAAGATAAATTGAACCACTAACCTTAAGGTACCCAAGCAAAACAACACCTACATCTTCACTTTGAATGATCCTCCTAAGTGATCTACCATTATATCTTGCTTCACGTGATAAAATACTGAACTGGTTGCCAATAGGCAATAATTTACAGTGATTTTCCGACTTCATAATTCTTAGCAAGGTGTGTATACAGTGACAAATGAAGATAGAGATCGGTATTACCTGTAATAAAACAGATGAAGTAATTATCCTTCAGTGGTTAATAACAAATTCTTTCTATGAAAACATAACAGTAAAATTCTTTTTTCGGATGAAGTAAAGCCTATATGCTATATATAGACCATGTTAGATCCAAACATTACAAAGTATCAGAAGAAAAATTAAATATAAACACAAATAACATACCAATTTCAGAAAACTGCAATTCAGTACTCTACCACAACCATTCAAGTCATGTGTGCACAGCCACACAGGAGCACCTTGCTACCAAAGGAAAACAGTATTACCAAATTAAGGCAGAAAGTTGGTATCAACGAAATATTCCCAGCTGTCAATTTGTTGACGAACCTGAGTTTGAAATATTGACCAAGGGAAAAGTGAACTAGCATACATCTGAACTAGCCCTTCTTTCTGTTAAAACCTTGCATAATTAAACTCATTAGAAATGGAATAGATCAAAGAGCTTCAGCCAAAGTAAGAACACCTTAAAATCAAAGGAAGAAGATTACATGTTTTGATCCCAAAATCTCCTTGTCAGATAAGATACCATCAAACTTTTTCCGGAAGCTTGAGACAAGAAGTAATACCCTGCCACGAAAAAGGAATGACATATATTCCAGCAATCTTTAAAACTCTTAAGTTCCAAATCAATTGCAGTAAAAGTAAATCAAATTATTTAATACCAGAGTCTTGCAGAAAATGGTAACGACTGAATGAACTTCCCTAGCATACCGGCAGAAGGAAAAACTACATTACACCTGCAATACTAAACTGAATCATGACTTTTCTGCAAAGAATATGATTATGCAAATAGACTTATCAAATAGGTCAGAAACATTTAAGGAACAACTTGTGGATAATTGTTAAAGAAATCAATTGCTTTTCTTGGCTGCTTTCTTGAGAGAGCTTTTGAAAAATATGCAGCTAATATTGTATCATGCAAAACGTACAACAATTCAGAACATGACCATGCATATTTCAGTATTTCAGTCACATGCAGTTGCTTGCATTAGCCCAAGCTCAACTTCTTCAGACTGTCGTACTTTAAGCATTTATGCAATGTCAATTTGAACAGAACACAAGCAAGCACAGTTATAGTAGCAATACATACACAGTTTGGCACGGGGAGAAGGATTGCACAATAATGCTGGTCTTGATGCAGGCCCCAAGAATAATTATTTTTGTCCACGAAAAGTGCGGATTCACAATATGCACATTTCTTACAGATAACTGCAAACGGTTATGATTTTTGGTGTCAAAACTTAAAACTCAAAATGGGTCACAGATTATATAGGTCACGAGTTCAATTTGTAAGCACCCCAATGTAAAACATTTTTACACGGACATTTAAGATTAATTCACCCTGTTGCCACATCATACTAATGAATGAGATGTGATAAATGAGCACATCCTATTGGATGTCTGGGGAAAAAATGTGTTCTTCAACATGGTGCTACATTTACAACCCAATAGATACCTCAGGAGGTGAAATTTATCCTGACAGTGAGAAAAAGATCTGTGTTCTTCAATATGGTGCTACATTCACAATCCAAAAGATATCTCAGGTCAAGAAAACAGAAAATTTGCTTCACTTACAATGGAGCCAACTCTCAGACCATGCATCGAGGTATGCAGTTGATCAGTTAAAAGAAGCCACACATCATGGTCCAACTCCAGAACCATCCCTTGCATGTACGCACCTTTAACTACACCAATATAAGAACCACATTCACCCTTTCCCTTGATCTCACTCTTCAGGCTTGGCATGCATTTCTCCGAACAAGACCCAACATGCAGAACCGACTCATCTTTAGTCACATACATCTCTCGAGACTCCTCCTTCGTCAGGTAAACTAGCTTCTTCTTCAAACCAGACACCACAACCCGTTCGTCAATTAGCTTGGTGATTGCAGGGTGCCAAGAGGAAGCACTGCCACAAAAATACACAATCTCCATTTTGGTAAAAGAGTGTCCCTTCCTACTCTCATTCAATTTTCCAATCAAAACCTCCTTGGAACAACAAAGCCTACACTCACAACACACCAATTGCACTGAAAACCCTGGCAGGTTCACCTTAGAGCCTGAATTCAAGCCAGAGGTACTAGCCGCCATGGTGCACTGCACGACAAAGAGGGGACCAACGGACTCCACCACACCGTGGAGGCTTCTCATTCTGGCACCGGATTGTCGGACACAATTCGGCGCCAGCGGAAGCGAATCCACAGCGTTGGACCCTTGGTTGGTGCCGGAGAAGCGCCAATTGATAATCTCTAATAGGCCGTGGGCGACATCGCAGCCGTGGCGCTTGAAGGGAATGAAATTCCAGGCGGTGACGCGTATTTCCCTGTTCAGAGCGGCGGGGCGGAAACGGAGGAGGTCGCAGCAGAGGGTAGCGGAGGCGTCGGAGAAGCGGAGGCAGGAGCAGGGAGGGGAGAGGGCGGGGAGGGTTAGGGTTCCGACGAGGACGGTTGAGCGGGGAAGAGGTGTAAGGACACAGCAGGTGGTGGAGCGATGCGGCGGGGGCGTGGAAGAGAAGACGGAATGGGCAGTGGCAGTGAGAGGGCGAGGAGACTGAAGGAGTTCCGCTAGAGTCGTCACCGTAGCGTTTGCGTCGTCCATTGTGGGGAAAGATAGATAGATGGAAGAATGAAACCGGTGGCGCGCCTAGTGTTGGTGGCTTTCAACACCGGCGGGAACCATGTTTTCGAATTGGAGGAAACTTAGAAGTCTTATATGTAAGAAGCGTTTTTGGGAGGGAAATGTTGTAGAGTGATGATACAAGAACTGTTTCTTTTTTTTTTTTCTTTTTCAAAACAACCACGTCACACATGACTTTCGTAGAATATTTTATTATTTTTTATGTTAAAATAAAGATTAGTGATAGACCCTTTCTTATTTTGTCAAACACTTAGCATCTGTACTAATATCAAAAGTAACATTATATTTTATGATTGTTTTATGTCCTTAATTTTTACATTGTGCAATGATCTAATAAGATAGTTGGTCTACATATAAGTACATATTTAGGTATTACTGTGTTCCAATAGAGTTACATCCTCTTCTCTTTCAATTAATAGAGTATTTTATCATTGCCGCTCTTACTTACAAACAACAAAGTTGTTTGTGAAAATAATAAGTTAGTTCTAAAAGGGATTGATTCAATAGAATTTAAAATGTTTTTAAAAATCTTTTCAAAAGACAAATGATATAGTAATATTGTCTTCTAGTTTAGAAAACAAAAAATATTCTTAAGGATTAAGTAAACATGTGATAGCAAAAGTAATAAATAAAGGTTTAATCATTTCGGAGTCCTTATTTTTTAGGAGAATCTCAATTTCGTCCTGTTTTTTTTCGATTTCTCAATTGGGTCCTAATTTTGTGAAAATTGCAACAATTGGGTCCCTCCCGTTAAATTGGGCCCAACGGCGTTAGTATGTGGTTGACGTGGCACGCTGAACTCAGTTTCTTAATTGATGTGGCACGCTAGACTGAGTTTTTTAATTCACTTGGTTGAATGATGTGCATTTGGGTAGTTTTAAAATTAAAAACTTGGTAAAATGTGGGAGAAAAGTTGAAGGGAGAGAACTTTCTATAAATCCATGCTTGAATCCTTAATAAAAGGGTATATTTTCATTCAGCTTGTTGTTCTTCTTCGAAGGTGGATAACTTTGTTGTGCTTAAAGATGGCCCATCCATGTTCGTCTTCGTCATGTAGTGGGTGGGGGAAGCAAGATGGTAATGTGGTCTGTGGTGGTGGTCGAGGAGGATCTAGCAGTGGTGGTCCGTTTTACTATTGTGGGATGAAATGTTTTGTCAGAACTGTGAGAACAGCTAAGAGTAGAGGCAAGCAATTTTGGGGCTGCCCTAATTGGTGTTTTCTTCCCACAGAATGGTGGTGAAGATGGTGGTTGCAATTACTTTAGATGGTGTGCTGATGATGGGGTTGTGGAAAGGGAAACGAGTGTAAAGTGTGAAGGCAAGACTAAGCATTTCTTCAACAGAGAAGCAATGGAAGGTGGATGGAAGATTATAAGTGATTTGGACTTGTCAGTGAAGAAATTGGAAAATAGGCTTAACGTGTTCTTAGGGATTGTTTGTGTTCTTTGTCTGGTGAACATTATTGTAGTTACATTAGTGTTCTTTCGTTCATAGGAGTGTTTTCATTGTAATTATGATGGAATGTACTTAGGATGCAATGAACCAAAGTTAGTTTGACTTGAAAAGTTTGTATTGTTTGTAACTTTTGGTAAGGAAGTAATTCAAAGTATTGTTTGTAAGTTTTGGCCAAAATACTATTCGTAAAGAACTGTGAACTGATAAGCACAAGCATATGACGTGATTTCATAGTGAACTGATAAGCACAAGCATGGTTGGGCAAATATATCATTAAAAGTACATGTATAAATTACATAAACTTGATAAAGCATTAAACAATAATGTAAATATTAGCCTTCAAAACACTGGTTGGGCAAATATATCAAACACACCAAAATAACCATTAAACCAGAATTTTCCATGTGTTTTCAAAAGCAGAATAACACTAATTGGATGACAAAAGCATAATCTTCCATGTTTTTCCTACATGGAAGATTATTGTTTGTAAGTTTTGGTAAGGAAGTAATTCAAAGTATTGTTTGTAAGTTTTGGCCAAAATATTATTCGTAAAGAACTGTGAACTGATAAGCACAAGCATATGACGTGATTTCACAGTGAACTGATAAGCACAAGCAGGGTTGGGCAAATATATCATTAAAAGTACATGTACAAATCTTGCCAGGGAATTTCTTCCTGAAGTTGGCATGCAAATGTCTCACACAAAACCTTTGCTCAACTCCAGGAAGCAATTCTTGTATTGCTGGAAGTAGACCCTGCAATACAAATATATAAGTAATCAATAAAGGCAACCAATACTTCAGGCCCTAAAGTTAAAATGTACAAGAACAAATTAATGACGACTATTACCTTTTGCTGGTCTGATATAAAGGTAAATGAAGAACATATTTCAGCCCCTCCAAGGTCATCTACCAATAGTTCCAAGAACCACCTTCACGAATCCTTGTTCTCAACTTCAACAACACAGTACGCAATAGGCAACACCTGCTCATTTCCATCTCGGCCCACAGTTGTTAACAACTCAACACAATACTTACCTTTCAAAAATGCTTCATCTAAACCAATAATTGGCCTGCATGATAGAAAATTGTCTTTGCAAGCCTGATGCATGCTGTCGCGGCCCATCAAATTTGTTGTGCAATTAAGAATGCAGTATAAACTAGGAAGTGACTCCTAGGTCGTCTCTCAAGGACCAAATGTGGCTCAAGTCTCAGGTCAAACACGTAGGGGGGTTGTGAAGATTTTGTGAATACGAGTGAACTAAATTAAAACACGAACATAAACACGGATGTAAACACAGATATAAACACATAATTAAAATGATTGGTCACTTAAGCTAAAATCGTAACTAAAATATCACAACCACGAAAAATAGAGAACATCAAAATGAAAAGTGCTTTAACCAAATTAAAAGCGCAACATTGAGCTAAACAATTTAAATGCAAACTGAGAATGACGGGCAATTTAAATGAATGCTTAAAGAGATTTAACATTAAATGCTTACTTGAATAAGTAAAGAAAACTTAAACCCCTTCGCACTCTCTATTAAGGACGTGGCAGCTGGTCCCTGTGTGAAGCCCTGCGTGTTGTGCTTCTTAACCGTGACACCTTTCATGCCTTGACACCACACACCTACTCCTACCTAATCTACTTCTTCATTTCTCAAACTCTGTCTCGGGCTTTCTTCCAAAGTGTCACACCATTCTCCTCTAAATCTCCCACACGTAGCTACAAAAAAATAAACGTCCCCTCAACAATGCTTCTTTATGCGCGCACACCAACTTCCTACTTTATGCTACCCGTGACCATGTGCCATCTCCTTTCCACAAAATGAATAAGCTCCCAAAGGTAAATGAAAGCATGAGCTAATCTATACCAGGCCGTGACACTTGTGTGCTTGCTTCAATAAAATAAAATGCATTTTGCCTAAAAGGAATTAAATGTGCTTCTCCCAGCCAAGTGTTTCTCTGTCCGTGACAGCTGCTCGACCCTCATGTGCTTCCAATAAATCAATGTGCTCTCACTACCTACTCCCATCAAATCAACGAGCTCCTTCTTCCAGCAAAGATAATGAAAATTAAATGTGCTTCCAGCTCACATTCCGTGAACCATTCTCCGTGCAGCAGCTCTCAAATCAGCTTCTCATTGCATAAATCAAAAACCATTCTCTTTTCTTCCAACAGCCATGACCCCTACTACCATGACACCTACGTGCTGCTGCTTCCTTTCTCCAACTCCACATGTGCTGTTGCACAAGCTTCACTCCCTTCCATCACAGTGGCGCCACATCCTCACTCCTTTCAATCCGAGTCTCTCTCCGTGCTTCCAGGACGTGAAATGATGGGTTGAACTTTCAATCAAAGTGCATAAAACCAAAAATAAAAAAATGCAATCAACATTCAGCAAAAAGAATAACAATTCAACCCTTCATTCATTCCATTCAAGCGTTCAGCCCCCAAGAAAAAGTTCCGAAAATACAATAGTCTCCAAAACACCAAAAGACCGAGAGCGTAAAATGTGTGGCCAGTGGCGGCTGTAGCCCTTGGCCGTGTGTCCCCTTTCTAATACGGGTGGGGTCCACACAATAAATTTAAAAACCCTAACCTAAAAGGCACATGTCCTACAAATGGGTTTTTTTTTACAAAATTACCCCTAAAAGGGTCCAAAACACCTAATTCTAATTAAGGGCTTCTAGAAAACGAAATTACAACTTTAATTAGAATCTAAATGACTAAATGTTGAGCCTTTGAGTGTGTCACGCCATATCCCAATGCTCCAGATGATGTTTCCACAACTTCCCTGCAACCAGAAATGCACTTAATCAGCTCAGAAAACCCAAATTAGCACAATTACGAATTTTCGACTAAATTAAGCAGAATTCGGAAAACGGGGAAATACCAGACAATTAAACACAAGTCCTTAGTTTATCTAAGTGCAATAAACTAAATATAATCCAAGAAATAACGACTCATCAAGGCCTTTAGACATACTGATGGACAAATTTATGATCACCAAAATATGATGTCACAAACTTGTTTAACAATCGGCAAGTATGACCGAATCGTTTCAAGTAATAAACTCGGTAAGACCAAGTATCGTTCTCCCAAAGGACTCACGGCCTAGTTTAGTTATGTGATTTGTTGATTAGCTAAGACTTAAGAACAAAATACATGGAGTTTAATATGCAAAAGACGAAAATAAACATGTATGCATGAGGTTGATCAATGGCTAAAACAAAAGACAAGCACTTTCAATGAAATATATTGATGAATATGTTGTTGGGGGTCAATTTCATCTTATCCACTCTCATATATTTTAGGAATTCAACATTCAAGTCATCATTGTTAATGCCACTCTCTAAATTACCTTTCAAGAAGGCTTCTCCCTAGTTACGAGTTCATACGATTCCTAGCATTCCTAATAATTAGTTTTTTTAGCCCAGGAGCTTAAGGCAACCAATATACTATTGGGAGAAATTCCCCGGATCTAGACTTCCCCGTACGTTCCCGTATCGACAAAATCAATAATCATGCATTGAATGAGTTAAACAAAGCAAGCATTGAGCAAAGAGGAAAAACCCTAACTAATGATGAAAGAAAGCATAAGTCTTAGATTAAGATGCAAGCACAAATTCCATATATGAGAGCTTCAAAAGATTACATTGATTCCCCAACAAACATACAAGGTTTAGTTCACCATATTCATGGTGAAACTAGATGAGTAATAATGAAAGAATGGAAGAGATAGAAAAACCCGAGAAAGAGAAGAGGAGAGTTGTCACCATCTCCCAATCTACCCCCAAGGGGTGAAAAAGAGAGTGTTTGCTTCGTTTCTGCCAAAGATACAAACCCTAGGACGTCCTAAAGCTTATATACTATTCTAAAATTACAGAAAATCTAGGTCCAAGCCCATAAGTGTGCCGCTCAGCGGTAAAGTGCCGCTCAGCGGTAAGTGCATGAGTAGTTTCTTCCCCTCAGCGGCCATTTTGCCCCTCAGTGGACCTCCCGTGACTTCCTGAGTGCCGCTCAGCGGTAAACTGCCGCTCAGCGGTACTTGCAGCTTCTCCTTTTGCACTTTTTGATGTCTTTTCTGATTTCATCTCTCTCCTTCTTCACTTCTTTCACTAAATTCACCTTAAAACCTGCATAAAAACACTGAAATCAAGCATAAACCTGTCCAGCTTTCTTATTTCTGAAAATATGAATAAAAGCATGATTTCAAGCTAGTTTCTAAGTATAAAGGTTGCTTTTAGTATCAATTTTAAGCATGAAAATAACAGTTTTTCAACTGTTATCACATACATAAAATCTCTTGAACAGGACTTCACCCCCCACATCCTCAACCTTTACTTTCACTGTTGAGCCTGGATTTTTGGCCAGCAACTCATGGGCATAATCATATATCCTTTTATAATGTTCTTTGAAAGAGCCATCAATATGCTCTATTGCTATGTTTTTGGCCCTATAAGCCATACACCTTGAAATACCAATGTTCCATTTCCTTTGAATTTTTTCCCTTATATCCACACCCTTAACTGTTGGATTCTCTCTAACTGTTTTCTATAACTTCTTGCTCAACCACTTGGCATCAATTAATTTAAGGTTGAACTCCCTGCTGCAGGTATGGTTGTCCAGCATAGTTCTCCATTGCCATGTTTTGACTGCCTTCATATAACCACAATATAACCTCCATGGGCATTTACCTTTTGCACCCACACACTTGAACCTCATTCTTTGTTTATCATTCTTAACAAACTTAATATTTCTTCCATTATCCAACGCATAACTCTTTATAGCATCCAAAATGTCTTGCTTTTCAGCAAAATATGTCCCAACTTCCCACTTGTATTCAACCATACATTTTGGCAAAACAAATGTTGCAAAAGTCACATAACCCTCTACATCGGTATTGTTTTCATCACTATCTGCTCCACTAATTAATTGTTCAGATTCTTACCCATCATCTGACAAACCTCTATCATTCCCACCTCTGTCATTCCCACCCTCTACATTAACATCAAACATGCTGTCAGAACTCCCACTGGAATATGGTCCACTAAAGTCATTTGACACACTTTGGACTTCCACTTCCACATTTCCCTCCAAATCTGCATGTATATCATCATCTATATTGCAACCAGCATTGACATCAACAAGCCCCTCCAACCACTCAATATTTCCATCACCACTACCATTATGACAAGAGGAATTCCAACTTCGGATTTCCACATCTTGTTCAACTTCATTCACTTCTTCACCTTCATCTTCACCATCACCACCAACTTCTTCAACTCCATGCACCTCTTCCTCCATAACAACCTCAACTTTCACTTCTCCATCAACATCACCCATCTGTTCTAACACACCACCAACTTCTTCAAGTCCATGCACCTCTTCCTCCATAACAACCTCAACTTGCACTTCTCCATCAACATCACCCATCTGTTCTAACACACCACCAACTTCTTCAAGTCCATGGACCTCTTCCTCCATAACAACCTCAATTTCCACTTGTCTATCAACATCACCCATCTCTTCCAACACACCACCAACTTCTTCAAGTCCATGGACCTCTTCCTCTATAACAGTCTCAACTTCCACTTGTTGTTCACCCATCTCTTGTTAGTCACCATCAATGATGGAATCCTACTTGACTTAGTCTTCCTTTTGTATTTTTATCTTTTATAGTTTAGCTCTTAAGGTCCTCTATTGTATTGGTACTTTTGAGATTAATGAGAATTAAATTTTCTGAAATCAGAAATAATTCTCTCTTGAAAGTCAGGGTAGAGAGTCCAAAGACTCCCTCTAGCCACCTTCCAAGCACACTCTCATTCTTTCATTTCTCCAAAATTCTACGGTGCTTTCTCTCTCCTCCTCCACGCTATCTCTCCTTCACTGCCACTTCCCTTGCACGCGTCAGCGTCTCAGTACGCCTCTCACGTCTTCAGACCGCGCCTTTCATTTCTCATTTTTCCTCTCGCGCATCCTCATTATTCACATTTCCACTTCGCAGAAACCTCCTCTGCTAGGGTTTCTCCCTCTTAAACGCATCATCATCATAGTAAGCCTCTACTCCATTTCTCTCTTCACAGATTCCATATCCTTTTCATCATTTCTTCAGTTTCTTTGAGTTTTGGCCGATTAAACACCTCTCCAATCTTTGTTCTTTCCTTTTCACCGTTTAAAACACCATTTCCACCGATTAATCGGTCAGTTTAGTGATTCCTCACCGTTTTAGGGTTTCCTTCGTGTTTATAAGGTTTTCCACCGATTAAACCTTAGATCTTAGGGTTTCCTTGAATCTGATCATAGTTTAGTAGTTTTCCTTCGAATCATTCTTCGATTTAGAGCTCCCTCTCCATTCCGCTGCGTCTTCACTCGTCGGAGAAACTTCGAGGAGCCGCGTCGCGCCTTTGGTCACTTCTCGGAACCACTCGTCCATCAAGTGGTATCAGAGCAAGGTTCGAGCACGCGTCAACAGATAAGTTGTTCTATCTGTTCTGAATGTTTTTTCTCATTTGCTTTGCGTTTGTTTGTTTTTGGTTTGTTCTTGTTTGTGATTCATTTTTTTTTCTCTGATTCACGAAATGTTGATTCAAGTCTTCTGTTGAATCTGTGTCTGTGATATCTTGATTCTGAGTTTCTGTTTCGTGTTTCTGTTTCGCATCTTTGTTGCGTTTTTCTTCATTTACGTGGTGTTCATTCATCTTATTTTGTCTCGGTTTGCTTTTGATTCTGAGCAATTTGTGCTGTTCTTTTAATTTCTGATTTGTTCATCATTTTCTATTACTGTCTTGTGATCTGGTTTGTGTCTTCATTGAATCAATTCCAGGTGTTTTCTGGTTTGATGTTGAACTCATTTTCTGATTTTGTGTTTGTCTGTGCCTTGAGTCAATGTTTTTTTTATCATTTTATTCGGTGAATCCAATTTGTTTGAGTCTTTTAATTTGAAAATCCATTTCTGTTTTGTCTATGTCATGTTACTTTGTTTTAATTGTCAATTAAATCTGAGTTTAACTGATTCAATTGAATTTTTGCTTTGATTAAGATCTGTCCATCATCATAAGCAGTGACATTCAATTGAATGAGCTTGATGACAGACTTCAACAGCAGTTTTAATGTCATTTCATTTATCTGAAGCTGTTGAGTTTTTGATGCTGACTATTACATGTAATTGTATTGCATTTCTGAAATTCTGTGAGCTGAAAGTTGAATCTGCTTGTGGATAGCAAATGCACACCAATTAAGCTATGAAATGTTGCATTGAGCTTGGGTGCAAGATGCTTACAGCAGCATCAGTCTCTAATTTGGCCAGCTACACCGAACTGGTTTTTCTTTGAAGAGTCTGTGAGTCATTCATACTTGGTTTTAAATTCTTTGCCAAGTTCTGATTCAAATATTTTTTTTTTCCAGTATTGTCTTCGTTTCATTGGCATCTATTGAGGTATATGAATCTGCAGAATTGCATTAAAACTGTTTACAACAGTGATTGAACTTAGTTTGAACTTCTGAGTTTGTGATCCATAATGTGCATTCACTGTTTTCACTTTGTTATCAATTCTGCAATTGAGAATAAATTTTTGGTCACTCAAGGAAGCCTAAACCAGTGATATTGAAATTATAATTGTGGCTGAGAGTGATTAACCTCTTGTTTTTCCTTTAGATTTTTTTTGAGTTGAACCATGTTCACTTTCCTTTGGCAAAAGTCTGATTAAGTTGCAAAACTGATTAGGTGATCTGTTGTGAATTGTGACTAAAAATAGCAAGTGCTAAAGTGTTATCCAACTCAGATTTGGCTATCAAATTGAAAAAAAAAAAAGAGCAAAGAGAATTGGTGCAATTCACATTATTGTTCACTGTTTCAGTAAACTATTTCTGCCAAAATCAAATCAGATATAACTTTCTTTAGTCATAACTGGTTCAACTTAAGTCCTTTTTTATTGTTTTTAAAATCTGTTCTAGTTCTATTCCATAGGTTCTATTTGTTGTGCTTACTTTGATCAAAAGCTTTGTTTCTTGCTTGTCTTGGTTGATAACTCTGGTTTTGTCTCAGTGCACGTGTAAACTCTGATCTGCTGTTCTGTAATTGAGCTTTTGTTTGCTTTCATAATCTGATCTTGAGTCAGTTTCTCTGCTGTGTTGTCCTTATTTGTGGCTGTTCTGTTCTGGTTTCTGATTTTGACCTTAGCCTAGCCATTCTTGATTGAGAAGCTTGTTATACTCTGGATTTCTGGAATTTGAAAGGAGGTTTGTGTGCTTGGTAGCATCTTAGGTGGTGGTGGTCTAAAAGACTCTCAAGCCTTGAACTGCCAAGGGAGAATCTCCCTTCGAAATCTTTCATTTTTTTTATGTGCTTTAAATTTCAAAAGAAAAGCCTGAGTGTTGTGAGTTTTGTAAGCTGACTTGGCCTAATTCCTTGGCAATTTGAAATAGAGAATTTCATTGTTCATCTAACTGTGTTGTTGACTGTGCATTGTGCAGGAAAAGGAGTTTGAGTGATCAAACTAGAGCAGCTATGATTGTACTCATTTTAATTTGCTCTTGCATTCATTTTGAACCTTAATTTGTTTGTTGAATCACTGCTACTTTACCTGTTCTGATTGCATTTTGAACTTCTTCATTTTGTTGCATCAACACTGTTTTAATTGCCAATTCCTGATTACACATACTTCTGTACATACTGCTGCACATTGTATTTCATTGGTTTGATAAGATTGGTCTGCTACTTTTGATTAATCTCGAACATTGTTGTCACCAGTTTGGTCCATTGATTATGACCAGTTTAATTCACTGATTTGCTATACAGGCTATACTGGTCATTTAATTGTGAACCAACTTATTCTTCATTTTTCCTGCATTGTATCATGTGGTGTATCTACTGTTTTTGGTGTAGCTGTGTAGACCTGATTTAATTGGTGTCATATAGCTAGTGCATCAGTTACAAGAATGCAGTGTAGGATGTCTACAAGTGAAGAATGAATCTGCTGATTAGTTGAGCACGAGGAAGAACCTACAACAAAGTCCACTAAAGCCAACAACTAGAAATAGCATTAATTAGGGAAGTTGCTTAGCTATATTGCTTCTGTTTGTTTAAACTGTTTGTGTTATAGCTTGCAATTTGTTGGATGTTGTGATTTGCTGAATTGGGTGTGATTTTCTTGCAGTTTATTCCTAGAGAGCAAAAGACATCTTCTTTGTGACTGCATCAAGGGCACAAGACCGAGAACAGGGAAGTGCTTACTGCCATATATATATACACATCACCTTGTGTAATCTGTTTTTTTAGCTAAGGAAATTTTGACTGAAGATCTGTGCATTTGTTTTTGTAGGAAACTGATCAGGAAAGACCAAGAGAAGATTCCAGAAGCACAAAGTGGAACAACAAAGCTGAATGAAGTGGACAGGACCGTGGCAGGGGGCATGTTTTGTATTTCTTTTGTTCCATTTGATGTGTAATAGGTTGATAGGCTAGCTTTCTTTTAGTTTCATTTTTTTGTTGTAAAAGGGCCTTTTATAAAGTCCAAGTGTTTAGGAAGAGTCCTTGGTGCTCTTTCAAAATCTTGGCAACTTTACTTGCATTAAATTTAGCATAGGTAGATAGATGAATGTGTGATTTGATTTGTGTTTCTCGTAGGGGTCATTAGAGTCCGCTGGATTCTTTAGTGTTTTTGTTTCTTTGATTTTTTATGTTCACGTTTAGGGATGATTAGGCTAAAAGGGATTAAACTCTAAGCCTTTTCACATTAGAGTCCGAGAGTCTAGTCTTTTATTTGTGCTTAATTGTTTGAGTTTTGTACTTTGTTTCTAAAGGTGATTTTAGTTTAAGGGGTAATTAGTTAGTAGCCTAAGACATTTCTGGCAAGGCAAGACTTGGTACTTAAGCAGCTCTTTAGCTCACCTCTCTTACCTGGGACTTGTCTAAGTGAAAGTTTTGAACCCTTTAGATTAAGAAAACTTTTAAAAACAAAGATGTCTTCTTATGGTTCATATAGGTCTTCTAGGTTAGATAAAGTTGATGAAATGTTTAAACAAGCTAGGAATCTTCCATCATTTGGTAAAGACATAGGTGCATTAACATACCTAGCTTGGGAGAAAGAAATTGATAAAATAAATCCTTGGTTTTATGAAGAGAGTGAATCTTATGTCCTTAGCATATATCTCTCTAAGTTAGAAGAAAATGCAAGTGAGTGGTGGGATGAAAGACAATATCATGTTAGGAAAGGTAGGAAGTCTTCCATACGTGATTGGCATGATTTAAAAGCTTGCATGAGAAGAAAGTTTGTGCCTTCAAGCATTAAAAGAAACCTAGAATTAATTAAGGATTGCATTGATGATGGAAAACTTTTTCTTGAGAGTTTAAAGGATCATGGGTTTCTTCGTAGAGAATTAGAATTTGGGGCAAGACTAAAGGAGATCAAGGATAAGAAAAGAGAAAGAGAGATTGAGAGAAAAGAAAAGGAAGAAAGAAAAAAAGAAGAGAAGAGAGAGAGAGAGAAGAAATAGAGAAAAGAGAAAAGAGAAAAAGAGAGGAGTTAAGAAGAGAAGAGAGAAAAGAAGAAGAAAAGAAAGAAAGGCAAGAAAAAGAGAAGAAAGAAAAGGAGAAATTGTTACTGATGACAAATCTTATTCTTTCAAAGAATGTGGAACCTAAAAGGGAAGGTTTCCAAATCTTTACTTCTTTTCCAATAATTGATTACTTTTCAATTTTTGACTTCTCTTTCAAACCAATTGTCATGAAAACATTTTCAGAATATGACAATTCAAATCTTGATTTATTCTTATCTTTAAGAAAACAATTAACTCAAGATAAAATTGAATTTGGACTTCTAAAATTTTCAAAGATTATTAATCAACGTATTAGAAGTTCTTATTCTCTTGTTTTTAAAGAAAAATTCTTTCTTGGATTGATATTAACAGAAGATATATTTGATGTGTATTGCAGATTCGTGTTTGATCCAGGAGGAAGAAAACTAGATCTAAAAGAATAAGGCCACTCGAAGATGGCCATGCTCCCAAAGATTGTGTGGAGCTTATTCATAAGGCGATTGCCAGATTTGAGGACAAATCTTTTCTTAAGAGGGAGGGCATGATGGAATCCTACTTGACTTAGTCTTCCTTTTGTATTTTTATCTTTTATAGTTTAGCTCTTAAGGAGCATGGGTTACTATAAATACCCAGCTCCTCTATTGTATTGGTACTTTTGAGATTAATGAGAATTAAATTTTCTGAAATCAGAAATAATTCTCTCTTGAAAGTCAGGGTAGAGAGTCCAAAGACTCCCTCTAGCCACCTTCCAAGCACACTCTCATTCTTTCATTTCTCCAAAATTCTACGGTGCTTTCTCTCTCCTCCTCCACGCTATCTCTCCTTCACTGCCACTTCCCTTGCACGCGTCAGCGTCTCAGTACGCCTCTCACGTCTTCAGACCGCGCCTTTCATTTCTCATTTTTCCTCTCGCGCATCCTCATTATTCACATTTCCACTTCGCAGAAACCTCCTCTGCTAGGGTTTCTCCCTCTTAAACGCATCATCATCATAGTAAGCCTCTACTCCATTTCTCTCTTCACAGATTCCATATCCTTTTCATCATTTCTTCAGTTTCTTTGAGTTTTGGCCGATTAAACACCTCTCCAATCTTTGTTCTTTCCTTTTCACCGTTTAAAACACCATTTCCACCGATTAATCGGTCAGTTTAGTGATTCCTCACCGTTTTAGGGTTTCCTTCGTGTTTATAAGGTTTTCCACCGATTAAACCTTAGATCTTAGGGTTTCCTTGAATCTGATCATAGTTTAGTAGTTTTCCTTCGAATCATTCTTCGATTTAGAGCTCCCTCTCCATTCCGCTGCGTCTTCACTCGTCGGAGAAACTTCGAGGAGCCGCGTCGCACCTTTGGTCACTTCTCGGAACCACTCGTCCATCAATCAACATCAACCCTCTCTTCAACTTGTCCTTCATCATTACCAACATATTCCAGCATATGTATGACTTCGGGTTCAGAAACAGGTTGTATCACAAACACATGCACCTCACAATTCAGCCTAGCTTAATTAACCATATGCATGGCAGCAGTGTCATCACACAAAGACTCTAACTTATCATCCAACACTGAAGCCCCTCCTACAAAGTACCATAGATCTTTAAAACCAACGTATCCTAAACCTTTCACTACATTAACAACCATGAAATAACTCCAAACATCTAGGTCAAACAAAAACCTAGATGTCTCCCCCCTTCATACTTAAGCTTCCCATCATTAACTAATTTCCCTCCATGGTGAAAGACAACCTCAATATCCTCGTCCATGACGCAAAACACTATATGTATGTATTTATACACATATAATGCAATCACATGACGAAAAAACATGTATTAAAACCACAAACAAAACGCACTCACAAACACAGAGAAAAACAACTTTAAACATAAGGGGACCACAACATCACAACCAAAAATGGAACACAATACAACGACGGGGACCACCAGCCAACATCGCAATAAAAATAACACAACATATGACCCCTCTAATCAATAATCAATACAAAACCAAACTTTTACTGACCTGGCCACTCGAGATTCCAGCGGAAGAAGGTCCCACAACTCCGACGACGACGACAACTACACGCTCTCTGTCAACGTTAACTTCGATTAAACCCTAAATCCCCAAATTCATACCCAATTTGTGAAATTGAGAGAACTTTACACTAACCCTACAAGAACCCCACAATGTCAGAACAAACTTCTCCCAATCCCAATACCTAATTCGATAAAATTCAATCTCAATCCCAATCCCAATCCCTAATTCGATAAAATTCAATCTCAATCCCAATCCCAATATTTCATTTGTACTTTCCTTTTCTTTGTATTTACAAAAATACAATTATCCACGTCAATTAAGGTGCCCCTACTTTAGTCAGCCACGTCAATTAAGAAACTGAGTCCAACGTGCCACGTCAACCACAGACTAATGCCATTGGGCCCAATTTAACGGGGGGTCCAATTGTTGCAATTTTCACAAAATTAGGTCCCAATTGAGAAACCGAAAAAGAACATGACGAAATTGAGATTCTCCTCGAAAATAAGGACCTCTAGAATGATTAAACCATAAATAAATTACTTCTTATATTGATTCACTTTATTCAAAGTATTAATATTACACAATTATTTTTTTGATGTCACTTATGACAATGAGTGCACAAGATCATTTCTTATTATTTTTTTTAAAATTAAAAAATATGTGTATTCTTTAACACTTATGTTATGTTTGCTTGGGAGTAACACATAGTTGAAAAGTATTTGTATAGTCATATTTGTGTTGGTTACTGCATTTGCTTGGATGAATTTGGAAGTAAGGAGAGATAATAAGTTGCAAGATTCGTTGATTTTTCATTCCTAACAGATGAGGCTCAGATTTAATGATATATAAGTGGAAAAACCTTTTTTTCCCCTTGAAGAAAACCAAAATGACATGCTTATTAAATTGAAAACTCCACTGTTGTAATCAAATCCAATAAAAAAGGGAATTGATTCTAATTGTGTTTTTTGATTTTGTGAATCAATTTAATAATAATAAAAGTTGAAGATAAGTTTGGGATTGAAGATGAACCAGAAACCCACAAGTTTGAGGTTTAAAATGAACCAGAAACTCCGTGTAACTAATTCTATGATTCAAGTTGAAGGAGATAGAATCAATTCTACAAGCCTTTGATGGAGCACGTAACAGATTATATTAACAGTGCAATCGATTCCACAATTTTTAACCAATTTCATGACGTTGGAATCAATTACCTAAGTTGTGCACGAACCATAATTCCTTTGTTCTTTTCATGGATCAAGCTTCCCCTCTTGTTTTCATGGCGCTTTAACCAATCAAATAATAATGGATGTATTTCACTATTGTTGTTTCTGGCATGTGTCAGCCTTGAAAAAATCTTGGAGAGATGAGAATAAAAACATAATTGTTTCTGTAGTGTTGGGAACAAGTATATTGTAGCCTCAATTTTCAAACTACTCTTTGCCATTCTGAATTTGGAGCAATGTTTTCAATTTTTTTATTGTTATCATTTTTAGATCAGTCACACGTATGAGTATCATTAACTGCTTCTTTCACTTTTCCCAAACATAGATAAATATTTCAAGGTCAACCTTACTCTATTTTCTTTGAGGCAATCATGGAGAAGGTTTCTAACTTAAGACTTGGCAATCCTGGAGAAGGTTTCAATTTGATCATTTTTCATGACATTGTCTAAATTGTTAATGGTAAAAGTTACATAGTTTGAATGAATTATGTAGTTTTTGCTTACGTTGTGCATTGTGTGAGTTGGAATTAATTGAATTAATTCTAGGGTTATTCGAATTTTTGTCAACATCGTGTGGAGATGAGTATGGTGTGGTAGATTTTGGACGTCGTAGGTTAAAATTCCAAGGGATTGATCATCGGTTATGTGAGTTTGACTTTTTAATTTGTTAGTAAATGCATATTGTTATTGGTTTTCTTTTGGAGTTTAGAGTTTTCGTTGCATTGTTTTTGTCCATTGTTCTGATGTTTTTCGTAGTGAAGAAGTTAGCACACTACACTCACACCACTGAATGACGGGTCACCAGATTCAAATCCACCATCGCCATTATCATCATTGTCACCACTAAGCTCTTTATCTAACCCTATTTTATTCTCTTTCTTAGATTCAAATACCAAATCCTAAAAATGAAGGACTCCAACTCCACCACCAATAACAATAGTGGCAAAACGAAACCCATTGCACAAAAGATCATAAAAATCATAATTAACCTCTTCACCCAATTTCAAAATGCCACCTTCCGAATCGACTCCTCCGTCATCAAAACTAGTGAGGACCTCACCCCTTCACCCTAGGACCCTCCCCTACCCTCTCAACCCCTTTCCATTGTCGCTGTAACTGAAATCGTTGTTGAGAAAATCGAACAGTGAAACCTAAATTCCACCGCTAACTCCACAGCCCCATCGCTTCCCTTTTTTGTCGAATGTGACCTAATCCTAAATTGCTCTGATCCTCACATCTTATTGTTGTTCAGGGGTTTAAACTCCATGTGTTCAAGTCCATTAGGAAAAGCTATGTACTTGAGTAGGACTTTTATTATGGATTTGAATGTGTTTTGCTTCCCATTATAATCATAATAACAAGGATGAGGAAGGGAATGATTTCAACTATTATTTCGATTTCGAGCATTTGAAAGAGATAACTTCAATTCTTAAGAGAGTGAATTCTTAAAGGATTGGAAAAATTGACTGTCCCAACTATTACAAGATTTATTTTAGGAGAAAAGTTTACAAAATTAATTTTATCCACGAAAAAAAGTCAAATGGAGTTAAGAAACCAATTTCACTTTTTATAACCAATTTTAATTTTAAAATACAATAAAATCAATTAATTCTAAATTACACCATGTGTAACATCCCAAAAATATAGTTAAAACTATATAATTAAGATTCATCACACCATAATATTATAGAACAGTTTCTAGAAATAAAGTTAACTTACAGTTATCCACGATGTAACTATAAATTTAAACTTTACGAAAGTCTACCCTAGCTGCAAAACTAATACATGATTGAGCGGTCTGTACATACTATATATATATATATATATATATATATATATATATATATATATATATATGATCGAACGGTCATAGACTACACCACTGGGTCCTCGCCGTCCAACGCTTCCTCCAACGAGCACTCCCTCCCTCTACTCACACCCACAAGGTGATCATTAGAAATAGAGAGTACCGAACGGAAAACATGAACAAGATAGACAAGAAGGGTAAGCTAAATTAATTTAATTGATTAAGTTATCATGCAAGTTCAACAAATACATAATCATGTAACATCCAAACACTTAAAATCATGCAATGATCGACCACTCAAACAGACCAAAATCGAACACATTAATTCATTCAAGGACCGACTACTTGACTTGACCATCCGGATTGTATCAATATGTAACTTGGGTCGTTCGTGCACTCGGGGGTGTAGTAATTGGAAAACCATCAGCTGCCACCCGGGGTAAATCCGTTATAACTCACCTAAGACCCTATAGGCTAGGACCTCCTGCTATTCTCACGACATGACTTACCCATCTCTACTTGAGACTTGGTAATCACTAGAATGTCACGATGAACGCTGTGGATTTCGCTGTTCATATTCATACTTTACCACCACCTTGATACCAATCACTAAGACATTCCTCCTTGGAATTCTCTTTCACATCCATATTACAATTATCATACCATACTTTTCCTTTTTACACAATTATGATAATGCATACATAAGCCATCAAAGCAATTGGATCAATTAATTAAAACAACACACTAGAATAACTTTGAATATAGGCCAAACAAAAATCACCAACATAGAAAAACAAGACCGAACACCCTGAGAATGTTGGAGACCGAATGGTCAATTATAGATACAGTTGAAGAGAAAACCGAGCGCTATTAATGACCGACAACTAGAGGATTCCGAGTACCACATCATGACCGAATACTACCACTAGTCCAAATACTAAGTTTAGACCGAACACTTATGGCTTAGGCCGACACCTATAACTTAGGTTGAACGCATTTAAGACCGAATACAAGTACGAGGTCGAGCACTAGTACAAGAACGAGCGCTACTAAGAGACCACACAATCCACTAAGACCGATCGCTACTAAGAGACCACACAACCCACTTAGACCGATCGCTACTAAGAGACCACACAACCCACTTAGACCCATCGCTACTAAGAGACCACACAACCTACTAAGAACGATCACTACTAAGAGATCACACAACCCATTAACACTACAAGAAAAATCACAGTTATATACGATTAAAATCCGTATATAACCTCCAAAATCCGTATATAAAATGATGTTATATACGGACAAAAATCCGTAGATAAAAAGAGCGTAGATAAGTTACATACGAATTTTTCTGTATATAAATTACATACGAATTTTTCTGTATGTAATTACATATGGAAAAATTCATATATAAAAGCCGTATATAATTATATACGGAAAAATCCGTATGTAATTACGATTTTATAAAAAAAATAAAATAGATGATTCTATTGCCCTCAATAGTTAGAAGTTTTATATAGCTGATAAAAGTCAAACAGAATTGCCAAATGTTCAAATAACAAGAACTGATTATTTTTTATAAATAGAATTCAAAAAATAAATACAACTCTTATTTTTTAACAATCTCTTAAACAATTACATTAATAAATCTCTTACAATGTGTTACCTATTCAACACCCACAATTTTAGTATATATTCATAACAAACAAATTTAATAATCTAAGCTGGCACTATGTCAAAGCCATTTACAATGATAAAAGGATTTTCAAACCACTAAGATTAATCGACATTAATAAAGCTTCCAACACACTATCTTCAAACTGAACTTTAGGGACTATACCACAGATAGAACTGTCAAGTCAGTCCCATTAACAAGATTTGGCCCTAGCCCACGTGGGTTGGGGCCAAAAAAGCCCACAGGGCCAAAATAATTTATTTATTGAAAAAGCCCCCAGGGCTAAAAGCCCCCAAAGTCCTATGGGTCAAGGCCAGCCCATGGGCCTTTTTTTTACAAAAATTTATGTACAAAAATATAAAATCATCATATCAAATTATACCAAACAGATCACTCACACAAGGCATTATGCAGGCACCAAAGAATAAAAAATCTAGTCAAATCAATCCTGCATCCTTTCTTGTACATGGATAAAACAAAAGGCAGATAAAACAAAATGGATCATTAGCAACATTTACCCGTTATGTTTTTATCCCGTGGAGTAGCTATCAAAAGTGCAATACCTGTTAATAGAACAAGCAGTGTGTTGGTTGTCCACGTTTAAAACTTATAGGCTGCCTATAAGCTAAACAAGATACGAATCCGGATCATATAAGAACAAATTACTGCTATAAATTAAGCAAAAAAGCTTCTTTCTCATCTTTTTATAAACAAAAATATAGTGATTAGTTTAAAGAGGTGCAGGGTTTGATATCAGAAGCAAAGCTTAAGAGATAACATTTTCCAGTGACAAATGTGGAAAGAAAATAAAATAAGGATCATGATTTCATAATGTTCAACATTGATGAAAATATTGAATAACAATTTGACAAAAGAGACAGTAACTCGATAAGCTTCACTTGCTCCCACCCAAATATTCTTTCAAGCGAAAGCCATAACATAATATCATAAAGCAACATGCTTCTTTTGCTTTCAAGATCTCCATGAATGGATGCTTTGACACAAGGTACATCTACACGGAAAAACTAAGAAATCACATAAAAGGTGAAAGGGAAAAAGAGAATTTTCACCAGCTCTACGCTTTGCCATTGGTCTTTGGAGATGGAGGGTTTATAGAAAAGAAAGAAACTTATTTAAAAGAATGATAAATCAAAATTTATCCCCACTTGCCGAGGTTTAACTAGTACAATATTGTGAAAAAGGAAATGAATTAGTTCCCAATAATTTAAGAAAAGTTAGAGATAATGAAAATAGAAAATGTTTATAAAAGACTACGAAATATTGAAATGAATAATGAAATAGTAAAGAGTAATTAGTATTTTGGTTCTATATTGAAGGCAAAAATTCCACAGTTCTTGCAATATTCCCTAAGATGCATCAATACCATTCAATACCATTCAAGGAGCAATTTGGTTTTAAAATAACACAACATATACAACATCTTTCTCAATGATTAATCTCAACTACTACTAAAGACATTAAAAATCTAAAATAGACATGATACCATCTCCAGACATTTTCATTAAAGTACCTATGCTGAAGTAATTATAGTACATGCCTTCATAACTTGCAACTGTCTCCATCCTTAATTTCAAAGCTCTGCACACAAAAAATTGCATATTACGATTCCCCAACAACAGCAATTGAGAAAAAAAGTTACAAAAAAAGTGGGAAAAGTTGCATGTTGAAGCAAATATTTTGCAGTCTTATCCAACTTTATAGTAAAAACAACCCTATGTGATATTTTTAAGAATTATACTTTTGGGTGTATTTTTAAGGGATAAGCAAACATGATGAGAGCGTTATGTATGTTCTTGGTATTAAGGAAGCTGCGAAGAAGAAGGTACAGTTTGGTTCTTCCAAAGATGGTTTTCAATTTGAAGTTCTAGAATTTGTTAAAGCATGTTCCGTTTTCAGATCCAATTTCTTTTGGATTATAATTAGATTTTTAAAAGTGTTTCTAAATTAGAAGGAGATAAATTGAGTCAACTCATCATACCCACTCTCCCATGAACTCACTCAACATTGAAGAACTATAAATACTTAAAATTAGTAACATTACAAATAAATCACTCAAGAAAAAAGAAAAAAAAAATCCGGAGAGACTTTGATAAGGGGGCAAGAATAAAACCCCACATGTTTAAGTAATCAGAAAAAATGCATTTCTTTTAGAGAGAGAAAGATATAGAAAAGGTTGAAAAGTAATGGAGAGATGATTAACCCAGATTGAGAAATGTAGAGAATAAGTTTATGATAGATGAAAAACTGTTATGCTATGCGCTGCTGATAACAGTTGAAAAACTGTTATTTTCATGATTAAAATTGACACTAAAAGCAACCTTTACACTTAGAAACTAGCTTGAAATCATGCTTTTCTTCATATTTTTAGAAATAAGAGAGCTGGACAGGTTTATGCTTGATTTCAGTGTTTTTGTGCAGGTTTTAAGGTGAATTTGGTGAAAGAAGTGAAGAAGGAGAGAGATGAAATCAGAAAAGACAATAAAAAGTGCAAAAAGAGAAGCCGAAGTGATGAATCAATATTTTACTGATTTCACTTAGTTTATTGTACCGGATTTACTCAAGGAATTGTGCTTGAATGTACAGTATTATCCTATTTTTCCTAATTGTGCTAAATTTGATCAGAAATTCTTATTTTAACTAATTTGAATTATCTTAGCTAATTATTTTACAAGGAAAATTTGGAGATACAATTTGGAACATTTGAAGGTTAAATGAGAGATGACAATTGAGTCCAATGCATCTCAGTCATTTCAATTTTCGCACAGTGTTGCGTGAATGTTGGTGTCAACTTGTGTGTCCTCGTTTGAGTTCAATTCTTATCCGTTTTCCATGCAATTTTTTTTCATAGTTTCGTCTAGATGTCTATTTTCACGTATAGTTTTTACTTTGTCCAAATTAGTTCTGTATTGTTCCCAGTAATTTTTTTACTCCCCTATGTCAGTCCAGTGATTACTGTTTGAGTGTTCTAATATGTTTTTGCATTGTTTGCTTGCTGTTTAGTACTTGTGGTGGCTGGAATTTATCATTGGACAAGGCATCTCATGGCCTAAGACAAAATGGAGGAATATTTTATTCTTTTTGGAAGGAAGTGGGAGACACCAAAATAAACAAAAGAGGAGACCACCACATTGCAAACTCACGGTTTTACAACTCTTTTGGAAGATAACAATTTTATTTTGGAGGAAACCACACTCTTTAAGTGAATGCCACGACAATATAGAAGAATAGATGGACTTGAAGTGGAATCAACGAAGGGGACCACATTCCTTGAGAATTCACGGCCATATGGGAAAAGAATTACATCTTGCATTGGTTTTGTTTATTTTGTCCAAAGTTGGACAACACGTGGGCCACCACTTCACGGCACATGGGAGAGAGATTTAGTGTGTGTTGAATTTCATTCAATAAGCATTATAAGGAAGAGGAATAACTTGGAGGGCCCATGCTCACTTTTACACGTCCAGAGAATGAAGAATTGGAGAAAGGGCTTGCTAAATATTCAATATATTTTTGGACAACATTGAGGGGCCACCACATTTTTTCTCCTTACGTGGTTTCAATTGGATTGAGAAAGCATTTCATTCTCTTTTTTGAAGGGCTGTTACGGAAAAGGATAAACACACAAAACAACTACCATTCTCTCTGCTGAAATGAAAAATTGGTGCAGCAGCCCACACGGAAGAAAGCGCGGCCCACATCTTCAATTTTCCAGCAAGCACACGTCCAGTAAACATTACACGGCCCAGCAGCCAACAGCTTGAGAAAGGTGGTGCGTGAAGAAAGAAGCACCCAGCAGCCACATGGGAAGAGGGGGGGTGCATCCAGCAGCTCCAGCAATTTGAATATTGGGAGCGTCCAGCAAAGCAACACCCACGGTCCAGAGTGAAAACAAGTCCAGCTTTGGAGAAAAAAAGAGCTACTGGGAGGAGCCGCCACTCTCGAGTTTTTGGAGGGTTTTTCTTAAGGCTTTTGGCGAGAACGTTTCAGGGGGGCTGGAAGAAGTCACACTGCCTGGTGTCCAGCCACCACTCTCTTGAAACTTCACTTTAGAAACATTTGTTTTTCTTTCTTTTATGAACGAAAGCTTGTGCACTGTTACGGATTTTTATCCAATTGTTTCTCACTTTCTTTGATTGAGATGTTGATTCACTTAAATGGAAGCTTGCACGCTGTTACGTTTCAATTGGCTTTTGATTTTATTTTGATTCATACAGAGGCAGGGATATTACGGACATAGGAGAAAACGTTATTGGATATTGATTTTTTAAGGTAGCGGAAGTTTTTCTTTTCTAGTCCAGGAAGAGTGGTTGATTCACGGGTGGAATGTGGAGCCGCCACCTTGGGAGGGTCTTTCTTTGAGCATTTTAATTTGTAGAAATGGATAGCATGTTGTTACGGGATTCTGGATGAAATAGAGAAGCAGCAGCACGTGGAGGGAGACAATGGCTCCAAAGCATGCGTCTAGGGAGTTGCTACCGAGAGAAGAGGAAGTGCGTTGACTGATTTTGCTTTGGAGTTTTCATTCGGAATGTGCTCACGGTTGCTCACAAGTTTCTTTATATTTTCTTCTTTCTTAACGCATGAAACCGAGAACCATTCCTTATATTCTATGCATATGAATAGGAAGCTTCACCGAGATAAGGAGGAAGAGCAATTGGTGTGCATCATCTTTTAGTTCAATAGTTGATATTTTAATTTGGTTTTGAATTCACTTTTTGCGTTTTTGTCTCAATGCATTTAGATCTGCACTTTGATTTAATTTTGTTCTATTTGAATTTTGTTTGATGGGTTGTTATTATTTGTCGTTGCAATTTCCAATTTTTCGTTGCAATTTGATTTTGTTCACTTTCATGCACTTTAATGCTTTCAATTATGTTTGATTGTATTTAATTTCCTGTTTTAAGTTTAGTTCATTTTGAGTCACAAAAATTTTTTTTTTCAAAACCCCCCCACCACGTGTTTGATCTGAGACTTAAACCAAATTTGGTCCTTGAGAGACGACCTAGGAGTCATTTCCTAGTCTATACTGCATTCTTTTATGCACAAATTTTGTGGGAGGTGCGACCCTCTCACCACGAAGTCACCGCTCAGCGGCAGTTTACCGCTGAGCGGCACTCAGGAGCTTGCGGGAGATCCGCTGAGGGGCAAAATGGCCGCTGAGGGGAGAAAACAAGACACGCACTTACCGCTGAGCGGTATTTTACCGCTGAGCGGCACTTTAATGGGCTTGGACCTAATTTTTTGTAATTTACGAATGATATATAAGCTTTAGGGTTTCCTAGGGTTAGGTATCTTTGGCAGAAACAAGGCAAACACTCTCTCTTCCACCCCTTTGAAGGAGGATCTTGGATGCTCAGGCTTCCTCTTCACCTTTCTAGGGTTTTATCTTTCATTCTTTCATTGTAATTCATCTAGGTTCACCATGAATATGGTGAACTAAACTCTGTATGTTTGTTGGGGAATCAATGTAATCTTTTTGAAGCTCTCATATATGGAATCTGTTTTTACATCTTTTAATTAAGACTTATGCTTTCTTTCATCATTAGTTAGGGTTTTTCCTCTTTGCTTAATGCTTGCATTGTTTAACTCATTCGATGCATGATTATTGGTTTTGTCGATACGGGTGCGTACGGGGAAGTCTAGATCCGGGGAATTTCTCCCAATTTTATATTGGTTATCGTTAAGCTCCTGCACTTATGAACTGATCATTAGGAATGCTAGGAATTGTATGAACTCGTGATTAGGGAGAAGCCTTCTTGAAAGGTACATTAGAGAGTGGCATTAACAATGATGATTTGAATGTTGAATTCCTAAAATATATGAGAGTGGATAAGATGAAATTGACCCCCAACAATATATTCATACATATATTTCATTGAAAGTGTTTATCTTTTGCTTTTTGCCATTGATCAAAAACTTCATGCATACATATTTAATTTTCGTCTTTTGCATATATAAAAATCCAAATATTTTGTCTTTAAGTCTTAACTAATCAGTAACCCACACAACTAAACTAGGCCGTGAGTCCTTTGGGAAGAACGATACTTGGTCTTACCAAGTTTATTACTTGAACGATTCGGTCATACTTGCTGATTGAAAAACAAGTTTGTGACATCATAATTTGGTGTTCATAAATTTGTCCATCAGCTGCCGTCTCAGTAGATTGTTGTGGAGCTCTTAAAGGTAAACGTTTGTGAAGAAAACAGGATGTCCAGGGTAAACAGCGAAAAATGGGGTTTTGGGACTAGGGGCTAACCCGGCCCTAATTTAATCCCAACCCATTCTCTGGGGTTTTGGGGGCTAGGGGCTCTGGTAAAAGCCCCCTCAAAGGTGGGTCAAACAAAATGGGCCTCAGTGTAGAAAAGGCAGGGTTGGCCTTGGGGCTTTGAAAAAATTTGACAGCTCTAGTCACCACTCAGAACATAACATTAGAAAAAATAGATACGGATTTTTCTTCTTTATGTTAATAATTTATAGATTTATTGCATAAGTTTTGTGTGCGTCATCTCGACTTATACTTTGAAGATTATAAATATGTTGTATTACGATTTCTATATTGATGTCCATGCTACACAATATCCCAGTGACACTAATTTGGTACCCACCAGGAAAAGGGTTAATACCAAAACCAATACGAGGAATGGTCTGCAAACAATTGAATTTGATATTATTATAAGAGATTAAGTACATATCTAAATGGATTCTTGTAAAGGAAAATGTTTATGGAAAGACTTATTATTTAAGTAAATTGTTGAAAGTTACTTATATAGCTTGAAGTCAACAGAATTAAAAAAAGAAATAATTATTATTAGTTTTTTAGAAATTTAGCAAGTGTAGTTCTGGTGTACACTTGGAAGCCAGAACTATATATATACAACTATTTGTATTGAATTGGAGTCTTTAAATAAGAATTCTTTTGTTTCTAAGGTTGGAGCTAGCCAACTTTTGACTTTTGATATTTGGTATCATTTAGCTTGTGGCATTTGGAAATGATGGTGACCACAAAGGAAATGGAAATCTGGATGGAGTTGATAGAATAAATGTTCATATGTGCAAGAATCAACAAAGAAATTATTGGATTTGGTGCAACAAGTTGGGCCACACTTCGCAAGATGCGTACCGTGGGTTTAACTTAACTAGATCTAACATGGGTTTGACTCCACTTGACCCAATTTGAAGTCAACTTGACTAGGCCTGACAAGGGTCTAACATGACCTAACTCGACTTTATTGGGCTCGAGTGGGTTGTACTCAACTCAATCTGATATACTTTTGACTCGTCTATCTAAGATGTGTCAACTTGATTCGATCCTACGTGGGTCCAACTCGATTTCAACTTTTGAAGGCTCGACTTAACTTGGCCAAACATGGGTCTGACCTCAGTCATCGGTTTCAACAAGTCAACAGGGCTCGTAGGGGTCGGTAAGATGTTACAACTGTGGGGGACCTCACCTCAAGTCTTTCTGTCCTCAGTTGGGAGGATACAGGAGATGTAATCGGTGTGGAAGAGAGGGCCACTATGAGAAAGATTGTCCTATGGGCAGAAGGGTTGTCTCGCGATCGCGGAGTGCTGGGAGATTTCAGCAAAGGAGTGGGGGTCGAGCATAAGCTGTAGGCCGAGTCTACGCAATGAAAGGATCAGAGGCAGCAAATTCAAGTAATCTTATTATCAGTACTTGTTTTTTGGACGAAGTATCTTGTTGTGTGTTGTTTGACTCGGGGGCAACACATTCCTTTATCTCAAAGGAATGTGTTGAAAAGTTGGGTTTGTCAATCGAGGATTTACAGTTTGATCTGGTGGTGTCAACCCCAGCAGCTGGTGTAGTTCAGACATCTACCATGTGTGCTAGATGTCAAGTTGAGGTTGAGGGTCGTAGGTTCAAAGTGAACCTTATCTGTTTACCTCTCAAAGGTTTGGAGGTAATTCTAGGAATTAATTGGTTAGCCGCCAATCATATTCTTATAAATTATGGTAAGAAGAAGTTGGTGTTTCCAAAGGAAGAAAAGAAGATGTCGTTGTCGGTCGGTCAGTTGAAGCAAGAGTTAAGAGAAGGGCTAGTTGTTTTCTGGTGCTATTGATAACGATTTAAAATCCGTTATCTGTGATGTAATTTTGATACTAAATACACCCTTTTTTACTTAGAAACTTGCTTGGACTCATGCTTTTTCATTAAGTTGTGTGAATAAGAGAGTTGAGGTTGAATTTGATGATTTTATGACTAATTCCCTCTGTTTTGATAGAAAATAAGTTAATACAGGAAGCAGAGATGAAGTGCTAAGGATATAGAGCTCAGAAAGGCCTAAAAAAGCACCAGAAGAGGGAACCGCACGAAGCTTGGGCGACCTACAGGAGGCTTGGGCGTGGACAAATCAATGCCCGCCGCCCGGGCGTCGGACACCCGAAGCCCGGGCAAAATTGATGGCTCAAGCCTTACAGAAATCGACATCCACCGCCCGGGCGGCCAAATGGGACGCCCGAGCGGCGTGCGTTGCTGATCCGGCCCAATTTTTGCTCTGTTTCAACTCTTTTGGACCGGGCCATGTTTCTACTCTTTTCCAACTTTATTTAAAGGACCCAGGCGCTCTAGGTTTTGTATCTCTAGCTAGAGAAACAGAACAACACACTCTTTTACTCTCTAAAGGCGGAATTGGAGGCGAAAGCTTCCTCTTCTACTCTTAGGGTTTTATATCTCATGCTTTTCCATTGTACATCTAGTTTCTCCATGTCTATGCGGACCTAAACTCTATTTGTTGTTGGGGAATGATGTAACCTTGTGAACTTTCATGTATTTGAATTGATTCTTAATCATATATGCTTTATTCATTAATTGTTAGGGAATTCATCTGTTTTAATGCTTGCTCTATTTAACTCATTTAGTTGCATGATTTATGAATTGCATGAGTGCCGGAAGGTTCCTTACAATTCAGGTTCTTGTTGAATTCTCCCAAGGGTAATATTTCTCAAGAATGAGGGTATGAGTACTTGGTCTTCTTAAGCTCTTGATCTTCAGACTTAATTTTCTACGAACGCTAGGAATTGCACGAACTAGGAATTAAGGCAGGCTTATTGCGCAGAGGGATTGGGTTCTAAGTACTTTAGTGAGTGAGGTTAACATTAATGCATAAAGAGGAATTCTTATATACATGAGAGGGAACCTGGTGAAATCTAACCCCAACAACATATTCATCTCATATTAAACGACATCCGTTCATCTCTATGTTACTCTACTATTGATCAATTTGCATTCATATTTTATTTTATGTTTTTGCATCGCAAACCAATGATCTCGTTTATTTTAAGTCTTAATTAATTAATTTATCACACGACTGTTTAGTGCCGAGAGTCCTCTGGGATACGATATTTGGTCTTACCATTTTATATTACTTGTGTGATTTAGTACACTTGCCAATCTGTCAACAAGTTTTTGGCGCCGTTGTCGGGGACTCACGGTTTAAACTATTCTATTTGTGTGATTCTTAATTAATTTTGGCTTTATTTGATTTTACTTTATTTGATTTTACTTTATTTTATTTTATTTGATTTTATCTTTTATTTTATTTATATTTTTGCGCTATGAATATTCTCTAGGTTTTTCTTTTTGTTTATGCAGGATACAGTTAGGACTCGAAGCACCAAAAGTTCTGAACCTCTTCTTGAAGGACTTGAGACTAGTAAAAGACCACGGAGAAAGACACTATCTAGAGTTCCTTCTCTAGAATGAATTTCACAGGTCCTACAGTCTGATCAGGAAAGCATGGAGAACAGTGAAGGCAGGCGTACTTTGGCAGATTATGCAACTATTGTTGGCCCTTACCGTTTTCACAGCATTGCAAAGCCAACGGTCAATGCCACAAGCATGGAGCTGAAGCCTGCGTTGATCCATCTAGTAAAAGTAACCAGTTCAATGGATTGTCCAATGAAAGTCCATATGAGCATCTGACCACTTTTAATGAGATTTACAACACTGTGCAGCTGAATGGAGTGCTAGATGATGTTATAAGACTGAGTTTGTTTCCTTTATCACTGGGAGGAAACATTAAACTATGGCTAAACTCTTTTCCTGAAAACAACTTTACTAGGTGGGAAGATGTGGTTTCCAAATTTTTGACTAAATACTTCCCACAGTCAAAGATCAACAAAGGGAAGCAGGAAATATCTTCTTTCAACCAAGGCATGGAGGAATCATTAGGGCAAGCATGAGATAGATACAAAAGCTTGTTGAGAAAGACACCTACTCATGGTTTTGATGAAGCAACAGTAGTAATTCTTTTCCTTGGAGGTCTGCGTTCACAAACCAAATTGATGTTGGATGCCTCAATTGGAGGCAATATCAAATGCAAGACTCCAGAGGAAGCTTATGAGTTAATTGACAAAATGACTACCAATGATAATGAGATGCACAACGAAAGAAAAACTTCCTCACAACCTAAGGGAGTTTTACAGCTACAGTCTTATGATGCCTTGCTTGCTCAAAATAAAATTATCACTCAACAATTGAAGATTTTGACAAAAAAACTTTCTCAACCATCAAAGGAGTGCCAGAATGTTTCACAAGTTCAACAGCAACTCTATGATCCATGTGGTGGTGATCATATTAATGGTCAATATGCAGTGCCCGAGAATCTCAATGAGAATGTGAACTACATGGGCAACCAGTTCCATCCCAACAACTACAATCAAGGGTGGAAATCCCATCCAAGCACAAGACAAAGCCAATTTGGGCAAACTGGTGGACAATTCAATTGACCACCACAGCAACAACAACAATAGTGGCAACAACAACACTCTCTATCTGACAGAACTACAAAGCTTGAGGAGACCCTCCAACAATTCATGCAGGCATCTCTGTCCACTCAGAAAAGCACTGAACCTGCTATAAGAAGAATGTAAGGCCATTGTGAGTATGAAAGATGAGAGAGAGAAAGAAAAAGAAAAGTTGAGTGAGAAAGAAAAAGAAGAGAGTAATATAAAAGAAAAAGATGAGAAAAAAATTGAGAGAAAAGGAAAAGAAAATTTGATTGAGAAAGAAAAAGAAAGAGAGGAGAATGAGAGAGAGAAAAAAGAAGAGGTTGAGAGAAAAATGAAAAAGTAGAGAAAAATGTCAATCACCCTGAAGAGGGTTCCAGAAAAGAAAAAGAAAATCAATTAGGGTGAATTGAAGAAATTTCCAGAAAATTAAGAATAAAAATTCCTGTGACTGAAGCACTGCAGTAGATTCCTGAATATGCTAAATTTTTGAAGGAACTCCTCAAAAGAAAGAAATATTTAAAGGACAAAACAATGGAGGTAAAGAAAGAATGTAGTGTGAGTTTACAAAAGGCACTCCCTCCTAAGGTTGAAGATCCAGTATGTTTCACCATTCCTTGTATTATTGGGAAACATAAAATAGGGAAAGCCCTAATTGATTTAGGGTCCAGTATTAATTTGATGCCCTTATTTGTTCTTGAAAAGGTTGGTGGTCTTGAAGTCAAACCTGCAAAGATGACTCTGTTTATGGCTGATGGATCCACCAAAAGCCCTATGGTACAGTGGAAGATGTAATGATTCAAATTGAAAATCTCAGATTCTTGGTAGATTTTGTGATAATGGAGATGGGGAAGATTTGGAGATCCCTATTATTCTTGGGAGGCCGTTCATGAAAACGACCAAGGTAATCATTAATGTGGATGATGGAACTATAGCACTTAAAGACCAAGAAGAGGAGGTGATTTACAATGTCTTCAATGCTGAGCATCCAATCCAGGTGAAGAAGACTAGTCTCAGGACTTCAAGGGGAGGTAAACCAGAGACGAGTACTAAAGCTGCCAAGCCAGGTAAGGAAGGTAAAAATTGTTTTTTGACACAGGTACAACAAGAAGAAAAAGATAGCAAAGGAGCAAGTGTTCATCAAGATTCTCTGGAGAAACATGAAGAACTGAAACCAGGATTACCAGTGAGGTTTAACAAAAAAGTTTTGGGTTATTAAAGAACTCAAAACTGATGAACTAAGAGAGATTGAATCTCCAATTTCAAGGAGAACTAAAAGGTAAACAAGAAATTGCTAAAGATCAATTGGTGTGGAAAAGGAAAAGATGACACTAAAATCAAAGATGTGACATGAGCTTATTGGGTCAAGCTAGTGACGTTAAAGAAGCGCTTGCTGGGAGGCAACCCAGTGTTTTACAAACTTTTATTTGTTTATTTTTTTTTTATTTTGTCAATTGTTTTTTGTTTATTTTGTGATTACTCTGGGTCAAGCTAGTGACGTTAAAGAAGCGCTTACTAGGAGGCAACCCAGTGTTCCTACAAACTTTTATTTTGTTTCTTTTATTTTTTTATTTTATTTTTTGTTTGTGTCTGATTCTAGTTTGCCTACTCTGTAAGAGCTGAATGTTTGAGGAGTGAGGAGAGATTAATTGATTGATTTGAGAGTATTGTGAGGACTAGGGAAAATAAACTGAAAAGTTTTAGGCTGAATTAGTGAACTCAGGGCAGGGCAAAACCCAAAACAGGTAAAATTAAGAGGGGGTAATAGTATCGCCCGACCCCCGAGTGCCCCTCTTAGCCCGCCCAAGCGGCGACACTGTAGATGGGCTCTTTAAGCCCGAAGCTTGGGCGAACTCAGCCCATTCTCACTTTTTTAACTCCAAGGGTTTCGCCCAAGCCCCCATTCTCTAATTTCCCTCAACCTAGCTCCTCAAAACTCTTCTCCCAAGTGCTCTCTCCACTTTCCCTCTTTCAATTTCACCAAAACCCTAAGATTTCACCATTTTTGCACCATCCAAGGATCCAAGTTTGGGGTTTTGAAGGGTGGCAGCTGAGAGCACATTTGTTCTTCCATTGTTTGAGCATTTTCTCTGATTTTTGCTTCCAATCAAGTAAGTCATAAGCCCTAAAGCTTTCAATTTATGTAATTTTGACAAAGATGCATGTTCTTGAAAAAGGGTTTGATGGTTAGTGATGAAGTTGCTCCAGCAGAAATGAGGATTGAAGGCAGTGGAATGATGAATGGAATCATGAGCAATGTTGAATATGGCTCACGAGAAGCAGTGGCAGCGGACGAAGATGTGATTTAGCAGCAACAGTATAGTTAATGCAGTGGAGGCAGATCTGGATGCAGAGATGGATGTAGAGATGGATGTAGAGCTCTATGGTGAGTGGATTATCTAACTCAGAAAGCCTTCACTGGAAGGAAGCTAGAAGGAGAAGGAAAGCTCAATAAGAGGTGACTTTTGGCAGAGTTCTGGTTGTTGGAAAAATGCATCAGCATAGTAAAACTCCATATATTCAAAAGTGAGCTACAAGCTTTGCTTATGAGATTTTATAGATCAATCTCAAAGCTTAAGCAAGCCTTTACACGTTTCTTTTTAGATCTGAAATGCTAACCATGTGCTAAATGTGTGGCTTCTAGAAAGCCTTATGAAACACGTGAGTTTTACATGTGGAGAGAAAAACTTTACTAATGCCACCCCTTAGAAGGATAAGCACACCCCTTCTTGTGTGGAAATGTCCATTTTACCCTTCTCCATGTTTTGGCAAATTTGTAACATCTTCTTGTTCTCCAATTTTCCATCCAAAAATAGCAAATAGTATTTGACCTTGGGGAGAATACTCATCTTGGAGCTTTTTGGCCATCCCTCTTGTGATGGGTCCTATGGTGCTAGACCTTCTTGTATCACCCCCTCCCTCTTGAGAAGGATTTGTCCTGAAATCCTGAAAAAGGTTTAAGATCAGATACATTGAAAGTAGCATGAACACCATATTCAGGAGGAAGATCAAGTTGATATGCATTGTTATTGATCCTCCTTATCACTCTAAAAGGTCCATCTCCTCTAGGATTGAGTTTGGATTTTCTTAGTTGAGGAAATCTTTCTTTTCTAAGATGAATCCAAACTAGATCTCCTTCATTGAAGACTAACTCTTTCTTGCCCTTATTATGTTGCTTGGCATATTTCTCATTTTGTTGTTGAATTTGAATTTTAACCCTTTGATGTAATTCTTTGATAAATTTAGACTTAGATACCCCATCTTGATGAATAAAATCAATAGAATTTGGAAGGGGTATTAAATCCATGGGTGTCAAAGGATTAAAACCATAAACAACTTCAAAAGGAGACAATTTAGTAGTTCCATGAACTACTCTATTGTAGGCAAACTCAACATGAGGCAGGTACTCATCCCAAGATTTGTGATTTCCTTTAAGAACTACCCTTAGTAAAGTGGAAAGAGATCTATTGACTACTTCAGTTTGACCATCTGTTTGAGGATGGCAAGTAGTAGAAAAAGATAACTTAGTCCCTAATCTAGACCATAAGGTCCGCCAAAAGTGACTAAGAAATTTTGTATCTCTATCCGAAACTATTACCTTAGGTAACCCATGAAGTTTAACCACATCTCTAAAGAATAACTTTGCAATGTTGCTTGCATCATCTACTTTGTGGCAAGGTATAAAATGAGCCATTTTGCTAAATCTATCTACCACCACAAAGATAGAATCAAAACCCCTAGAAGTTTTGGGAAGACCTAACACAAAATCCATACTTATCTCTTCCCAAGGGTTGGAAGCAACATTCAAAGGAGTATACAGTCCATGAGGCATTGATTTAGATTTAGCTTCTAAACAAGCTATACACTTAAAACAATGCCTTTGAACATCCCTTCTCATGTGAGGCCAAAAGAATTTTTCTTTCAACATGCCAAGAGTCTTTTCTACCCCAAAATGCCCCATTAATCCTCCCTCATGTGTCTCTTTAACAAGGAGTTTTCTATGTGAACCTTGGGGAATGCAAATTTTTCCTTCTTTAAAAAGATATCCCTCTTTCACATAGAATCCTCCTTGAGGCTTATTGAGACATTCCTCATAGATATGAGCAAAATCAAGATCTTGTGAATATAATTCAAGAATGTTATTAAATCCAAGAATTTGAGCTCCCAATGTGGCTAATAGATTAATTTTTCTTGACAAAGCATCAGCCACCACATTGGATTTTCCTTTCTTGTATTTAATAACATAAGTGAATTGTTCAATGAATTCCAACCACTTAGCATGCCTCTTTTGTAACTTGTGTTGACTCTTCAAATACTTAAGTGATTCATGATCACTATGAATGATAAACTCCTTGGCAACAAGGTAATGTTCCCAAGTTTGAAGAGCCCTCACAAGTGCATAGAGTTCTTTGTCATAGGTGGGATAATTACAAGAGGCACCATGAAGTTTTTCACTAAAGTATGCAATTGGGTGTCCTTCTTGTAATAATACTGCACCTATGCCAAATCCTGAAGCATCACATTCTAGCTCAAAAGTTTTGGAAAAATTTGGCAAAGCTAGAATGGGTGCTTGTGTGAGCTTCTCTTTGAGTAGCTCAAAAGCTTTTTGTTGTTTATCCCCCCAATGGAATGTAACATCTTTTTTCACCAACTCATTGAGGGGTAAAGCAAGACTAGAGAAGTTAGGAACAAATCTTCTATAAAAGCTTGCCAACCCATGGAAGCTCCTTACTTCTCCTACATTCTTTGGAGGAGGCCAATCTTGGATGGCCTTTATTTTTTCTGGGTCCACATGAACCCCATTTTTGGTGACCACAAATCCAAGAAATATGACACTATCAACACACAAGGTACACTTGTCAAAGTTTGCAAACAATTTGTGTGTTCTAAGAATTGTTAAAACAACTCTCAAATGTTTTTCATGAGTTTGCAAATTTTGACTATATACCAAGATGTCATCAAAGTAAACAACTACAAACTTCCCAATGCAATCCCTAAGGACATGATTCATAAGTCTCATGAATGTGCTTGGAGCATTTGTAAGACCAAAAGGCATAACTAGCCATTCATATAATCCAAACTTGGTCTTAAAGGCAGTTTTCCATTCATCACCTTCCTTAATTCTTATTTGGTGATATCCACTTTTTAAATCTACCTTTGAAAATATTTGTGCTCCATGCAATTCATCCAACATATCATCAAGCCTAGGAATGGGATGTCTATACTTGATTGTGATGTTGTTGATAGCTCTACAATCACAACACATGCGCCACTTCCCATCTTTTTTTGGTACAAGTAACACTGGTACAGCACAGGGACTTAGACTCTTTTGAACTAAGCCTTTATCTAGCAACTCTTGGACTTGTGTCTCAATCTCCTTAGTTTCTTGGGGATTTGTCCTATAGGCTGGCCTATTAGGAAGAACTGCCCCTGGAATGAAATCAATTTGATGTTCAATTCCTCTTATGGGTGGAAGCCCTTTTGGAATTTCTTGTGGGAATAGATCATCAAATTCTTTCAAAAGTTTTTGAATGGATGGAGAAAGAGTTGAAGTCTTTGAATCACTAGATGTGCATGTAAGTGTCCCTTGACAAAGAAGAAGATATGAAGGTTGCTCAACTTGAAGTGTATTGATTAAAGTCTTTTTGTTTAAAAGGACTTCATGTTGAGTGACCTTAGGTGGCACACTTGTTTCTATACCTCCCTTTCTTTTTGACTTTTTCTTTTGATCATGTTCTTGCTTTCTTAAAATCTTCATTTGTGCTTGATCCTTAGCCACTTGGGTAGGAGTCAAAGGATGAAGCACAAACTTCTTGTCCTTTTGATGGATAGTGATGGTATTGGTTAGACCATGATGGATAGTTTGATGATCAAATTGCCATGGTCTCCCCAATAACACATGACATGCTTCCATGGGAACTATATCACATAAAACTTCATCTTTGAAGTTCCCAATGGAAAATGCCAACTTCACTTGATTCTTGACTATTATATCCCCATCTTCATTTAGCCAATGAAGTTTATAAGGTTTTGGATGGGGTATAATATCAAGTTTCAACTTCTCAACCAACCTTGTGCTACAACAATTGCAACAAGACCCACTATCAACAATGAGAGAACAATGATTCTCTTGAATTTTACATCTTGTGTGAAAGATGTTCTCTCTTTGTGATATATGTTCAAGACTTGGTTGGTTGCTAAGTATCCTTCTCACCATGAGAAGTTGTCCATCATCAGCATATATTTCCTCTTCCCTCTCTTCTTCCTCACTCTCACTTGTACTAGTTGGGGTGTCACTTTCACTACTATAAATGTCCTTGCCTTTCAAAATAATGTTTCTTTTTGTAGGACATTGAGTAGCTACATGACCCCTTCCTAGACATTTGAAGCATTTGATTTCACTTGTTCTTGTGTGTGAGGGTGTCTCTTTCTTGGGTCTCTCTTCTATTTTGGCTAGAGGTTTAAATGGCTCTTTTTCTTTAAAAATTTTCTTTTCAAAAGTAGGTTGAACTTGAATTCTTTTAGAAGAAGATTTTCTCAAGTTTTGTTGTTCTACCTTTATACACATTTGAACAAGATCATTCAAATCTCTATAAGGTAGAAGTTCAACCCTATCTCTTATGTCAAAATTGAGCCCACTTAAAAATCTAGCTAAAGTAGTTTCTGGACCTTCTACTATGCCTGCCCTCATCATATACAACTCCATCTTTTGTCTATATTCCTCAACTGTCATAGACCTTTGTTGTAACCTTTGGAGTTTATCCATGAGTTCTCTATTGTAGTAGGAGGGAATGTGTCTCCTCCTAAGGGCAGACTTGAGATCATTCCAATAGTGGATGGGAGGGGCTTGATGTCTAAGCCTCTCTTGGACCAAGGCGGTCCACCAATACATTGCATACCCTTGAAAACTTAGGGTAGCTAGAGAGACCTTCCTCTCTTCACTCACTTGATGGCATTCAAACAATTGTTCTACCTTCATCTCCCAATCAAGATAAGCCTCTACATTGTCCTTCCCATGGAAGTGAGGCAACACCACATTGACTTCTTTAGGGGGTGGGGGTGCATGAGAATTTCTCCTATGCCTTCTAGAAGTAGAAGGCTGATGAGGGTAATAATCACCCAAACTCATAGACATCCCTCCCTCTTGAGAGTTTTCACTCTGACTTCCCCTAGACTTACTTTTCCTTATCATTCTCAACTCATCTTGAATAACAACATTTTGAAGCTCTCTATTGGCTTTCTCTTCATTCATTTCTCTTCTTATTTCCTTGAATTCATTAACTAAAGTTTGAAGAGAAAAATGTTCTTTTTCACTATCACTAATCCTAGGAGAATGCCTTCTAGACATTATGATGGACTTAAATGTTATTCTTGAAGTAAAGACTAGAGCTTTTCACTTGAAAGCAATATTCCAGGTAAGGGAGGTGATTCACTAGAAATGCTTAAGTACCAAGCCTTATCCTTGCCAAATATGCTTCTAGTTACTTACTAGAGTCCTTAGATCAAAATCACTCTTAAATCCACTTAAGTCTTAAAGACAACAAAGAAAACACAAAGCCAAGAAAAGACACAGCCTAACTCTAAATTCGGACCCCTAAGAGAGCTTCCTATTCGCACAAGATATATGCTATCTAGTTGAGAATGGGACAAACAATTAAAGTGAGGTCTCCTAGGTGAGGCTTAGACTTTGGATCTAAGACACACTCACCGTCTACCAAATTTAAAGTGATGAGACTTTTAGTCAAGTTAGCAAATGAGGGAAGAATACTTATGAGCTCTTCCACTTCACTTGCTTGAAATGGCCAACTTACAAAATTGAAAAAGAAAGTAAACACCAAAAATACAAAGGAAACACAAAATTTGGGAAAACAAGGATGTGGTTGAATGTGGCAGCTTTGGTTGCTCTCAAACAAGTAATGAATCAGCTTGGATTCATGCAATTCTCTCAGCTGCAAGTGAATTATTGATAACAGTTGAAAAACTGTTATTTTCATGATTAAAATTGACACTAAAAGCAACCTTTACACTTAGAAACTAGCTTGAAATCATGTTTTTCTGTATATTTTTGGAAATAAGAGAGCTGGACAGGTTTATGCTTGATTTCAGTGTTTTTGTGCAGGTTTTAAGGTGAATTTGGTAAAAGAAGTGAAGAAGGAGAGAGATGAAATCAGAAAAGACAACAAAAAGTGCAAAAGGAGAAGCCGAAGTCACCGCTCAGCGGCAGTTTACCGCTGAGCGGCACTCAGGAGTTTGCGGGAGGTTCGCTGAGGGGCAAAATGGCCGCTGAGGGGAGAAAACAAGTCACGCACTCACCGCTGAGCGGTACTCTGGAAGTCACGGGAGATCCGCTGAGGGGCAAAATGGCCGCTGAGGGGAGAAAACAAGTCACGCAATCACCGCTGAGCGGTAGTTTACCGCTGAGCGGCACTTTAATGGGCTTGGATTTGACTTTTCGTAATTTAAGAATGGTATTTAAGCTTTAGGGTTTCCTAGGGTTAGGTATCTTTGGCAGAAACGAAGCAAACACTCTCTCTTCCACCCCTTGGGGTAGATTGGGAGATGGTGACAGCTCTCCTCTTCTCTTTCACGGGTTTTTCTATCTCTTTCATTCTTTCATCATTGTTCATCTAGGTTCACCATGAATATGGTGAACTAAACTTTTTATGTTTGTTGGGGAATCAATGTAGTCTTGTGAAACTCTCATATATGGAATCTGTTTTTACATCTTTTAATTAAGACTTATGCTTTCTTTCATCATTAGCTAGGGTTTTTCCTCTTTGTTTAATGCTTGCATGGTTTAACTCATTCGATGCATGATTATTGGTTTTGTCGATACGGGAACGTACGGGGAAGTCTAGATCCGGGGAATTTCTCCCAATTTTATATTGGTTGTCGTTAAGCTCCTGTACTTATGAACTAATCATTAGGAATGCTAGGAATTGTATGAACTCGTGATTAGGGAGAAGCCTTCTGGAAAGGTACATTAGAGAGTGGCATTAACAATGGTGATTTGATCGTTGAATTCCTAAAATATATGAGAGTGGATAAGATGAAATTGAACCCCAACAACATATCCATACATAAATTTCATTGAAAGTGTTTATCTTTTGCTTTTTGCCATTGATCACAATTCATGCATACATGTTTATTTTCTGTCTTGCATTTTAAACCCCAATTAATTCGTTTGTAAGTCTTAGTTAATTAAGAAATCACATAACTAAACTAGGCCGTGAGTCCTTTGGGAAGAACGATACTTGGTCTTACCAAGTTTTATTACTTGAACGATTCGGTCATACTTGCCGATTGAAAACAAGTTTGTGACATCATAATTTGGTGTTCATAAATTTGTCCATCAAGTTTTTGGCGCCGTTGCCGGGGACTCGTGGTTTAACTGGTTAATTTGTGTGATTATTAATTATCTTTGACTTATTTTTTTATTTTATTTTTAAATTTTGAATTTTTATTTTATTTTATTTTTTTTTTCTGTTTTCTGTCTTTATTTTCTGAATCTTATATTTTCTTTTATATCTTTTTGTGCTAACCAAATCTTCTAGGGTTTTGTGTTCTTGTGTATGCAGGAGGCAATTCGAACTAGGAGCAAGAAAACAACAGAACCGTTGCTTGAAGGATTAGAAGACAGTAGACGGAGGAGAAGAATCAGAACATCTAGAGAACTTTTCCCTCCTCCGGAAACTCTGTTGCAACCATCACCACAAGGTTCTGACAATAGCACAGAAAATATGGAGAATAATCATATCAGAAGAACTCTTGCTGATTACACCAACGTAGCTGGACCTCAACATTTAACAGCATAGCTAGACCTAGAGTCAATGCAGCCAATATGGAGGTCAAACCAGCATTGATCCAACTGGTGAAGAGTAATCAATTCAATGGGTTATCTCATGAAAGCCCATATGAGCACCTTACTACATTTAATGAAATTTGCAACACAGTGAAAATCAATGGGGTGCTAGACGAAGCAATCAAACTTAGTTTGTTTCCTTTCTCATTGGGAGGCAATGCTAAGCTTTGGTTGAACTCTTTTCCAGAAGGAAGTTTCACAGAGTGGGAAGCAGTGGTAACAAAGTTTTTGAACAAGTACTTTCCACAATCAAAGGTGACAAAAGGCAAGCAAGAGATATCTTCATTTAAGCAGGGCATGGAAGAATCACTGGGGCATGCATGGGATAGATACAAAAGTCTGCTAAGAAAAACACCCACGCATGGCTTTGAAGAACAGGAAGTAGTCTTAACTTTCCTTGGAGGGCTTGGTTCACAAACCAAGATGATGCTTGATGCCTCAGCAGGAGGCAATATTAAATGGAAAACTCCAGAGGAAGCTATAGAAATTATTGACAACATGGCTACTAGTGATAATGAGCTCAACAGCGAAAGAGGAGTTCCTATGCAACAAAAAGGGGTTCTCCAATTACAGACACATGATGCCTTGCTAGCTCAAAATAAAATTCTAACTCAACAGCTGGAGACTCTGACTAAAACTCTTGCACAATTACCTAAAGAGTTGAAAACTGCTGCACAGGTGCAAACTCAGTTGTGCGAATTATGTGGAGGTGATCATATCAATGGTCAATGTGTTTTTCCAGTGGAGGCCTTGGAGGATGTTAATTTCATGACTAATCAATTTCCATACCGTCAAGGGAATTACAATCAAGGGTGGAAACCACATCCAAGCATTGGTTAAGGACAAACTGGGCAAGCAAATCAATATAATAAGCAGCAGCAAGCAAATCAATATAATAAGCAGCAGCAACCAACCTTTTGGCAACAGTTATCTATGCTTAATGAAAAATCAACAAGGTTGGAAGAAACTCTTCAGCAATTCATACAGAAAACCGAATCTTCTCAAAAGAGCACTGAAGCTGCTATAAAGAATTTGGAGATTCAAATGGGTCAGATTACCAAGCAATTGGAAGAAAGGCCAAATAGAAATTTTGGGGCTAATACTGAGGTTAACCCTAGAGAAGAGTGCAAAGTGGTAAAGAGTGTGAATGAAGAGATAATTGAGTTAGAAGAAGGAGAAACAGAAGAAAGAAGAGAAATAGAGAGCAAAAACAATTTTCCTTTTCCAATAAATCAAGAGAAACAAATGGATTTCACAGAATTATTCAGAATGGTGGATAATAAAGCACCTTGGGAACAAATTTTACAGAAAATTGCAGTTTACACAAAATCTGATGAAGAAATTTCTACAAAGAAGAGACGTAGAGATGATGAGGCAAAAGAGTGTATAACTGTTAAGAAAGAGTCATTCCCTCCTAAAGCGTCAGATCCAGGTAGTTTTTCTATCCCTTGTACTATAGGGAAGAAAAAGGTAAAGAAAGCTCTCCTTGATTTAGGTTCAAGTGTTAACTTGATACCTTATTCTTTACTGGAGCAAATCGGCAATGTTAAAATGAAACATGCAAAGATTAAAATAGTAATGGCCGATGGATCTTCAAAGGAGCCATGTGGGATTGTAGAGGACATTATAGTTTGTGTTGGCAAACTTCAGTTCTTGGCAGACTTTGTGGTGATGAAGATGGAGACTGAAAAGATACCTATCATACTTGGAAGACCGTTTATGAAAACGGCCAGGGCTATCATAGATGTAAATGAAGGTATAGTGGTGCTCCAGGATAGAGAGGAGAGAGTGGTGGTAGATGTTTTCAAAGATGAGATGCAAGCAAAGGAGGAAGAAGCTAGTTATAAAGCTGCATTTCGAGATGCACCCATGACTAGCTGTAAAGATGAAAATCTTGAGGTTTCAAGTAACCATTGTTTGTTGTTTCAGGTACCCAAGGTAGAAGAGATTGGAAGAGGAGAAGAAATTCCTAGAGACTGGAAGAAAAGAAGACTCCAACTTGGCACACCTGTTAGAATCAAGAACAAGTTGTGGGTTGTGAAGGGCTTTAAAGAGAAGGAGATGATAGAGATAGAGTCTCCATGTTCTAGAAGAACTAAAACAGTTCAAAGGAAACAGCTGAAGAGTTGGTGGAATAACAACATCAATTACAAAGAAGATGGAACTTGAACTTTATTGGGTCAAGCTAATGACATTAAAAGAGCGCTTGCTGGGAGGCAACCCAGTGAATTTAAAAACTTTTGATTTGGTTTTGTAATTTGTAATTTTTGAACATTATTTCTGTATTTATTTTGTTGGATATAGCATCTACTGAAGGATGCTAAGTGGTTAAGTATCTACTGAAGGATACAATGGCTGTAACACCTACTGATGGGTGTTGCTGGATTTTGGGTCAGGCTCGTGACGTTAAACAAGCGCTACCTGGGAGGCAACCCAATTGATTGAATATTTCTGTTTGTTTGTTTTAGTTAGGGTTTGCATAAGCATTTTGAACATTGAATTGCAGGGAGCCAGTGAGGGGCATGTCTAGGAGGCACGTAGGTTAAGAAAAGAAGGAGAAGAGCACTTCACGAAAGTGCCGCTGAGCGGTACTTTACCGCTGAGCGGTACTCTCGCAGAATAGGGTTTTAGTTCCCCTTAGCGGGACCCGAGCCCATTAGGGTATTTTTAAACCCTAAGCTGCGCATTCTCTCACACTTTCAGACTTTTCTTTGCACAAACACTCCCACATACCTTCTCCAAGGTTTTCCACATCTTTTCACTCTTCCCTCTTAATAAAATTTCTCTTCCACTCACTTTTTCACTAGTGTGCCATCAAAGTTTGGGGTTGGGAGAGAGCATTCTAGCTTGGAAGCATTCTCATTGCATCTAGTATCTCCACCCAAGTAAGTAAAATGCATTTTGTTCATTCTAGATTTTTGATTTTGAATATGATTGTCAAAGCATGAAGATTTAGGGGTTTTGATTTCTTTGCATGATTTGATGATATATTTGATGTTTGAACCGATTAAACTGCATGATTATGAACTGGAAAACTGAAAATTGCATTTGGGTGGAGTTAGGAAAGCTTTAAAACAGGTTTTTCAAAAATCTGCAGAGTTACCGCTGAGGGGTAAACTGCCGCTGAGCGGCACTCTGCCAGATTTGATTTTTTCTGGTTTTTTGTGATATGGAATGTGGTACTGGTGGCGCTGAGGGGGAATTCTGGCCCTCAGCGGTGGTTTAGCTTCGAAAAGAGTGTGTTCTGTGTTTTACTAATGATTAACATCATGTTCTGTGGTTTGGTTTTGTGTTTTGAATGTAGGAATGACATCCTCATCCGGAAAAAGATTGAAAACCATGGCAAACAAGAGAAAGGAAAAGGAACCAGAGCAACCCCATTCTAGCAGGTTCCTCTCTAGGAAACATGAGAAGCACTTTAAAGTGGTTCAGGACAGGAGACTTCTGATGGAGAGAAAGGTTGGAATGATACCTAACTTTGCTCCTCAATTTGGAGAACAAGTGTTAGGGAATGACTGGGGAAAGCTAGCCACTTATCCTGCACCTGCCAATATAGCTGTGGTTAAGGAATTTTACACCAATGCAAAGAAGATTGGTGATTATCCAGCTGAGAATTATTTGGGCTATGTTAGAGGCCATGCTATCAGGTATGATCCTGATTCAATTAATAACTTTCTGGACACTGTATGGGCTGGTGAGCAGTGCCAGTTTGCTCTTTGCATGGAGGAAGGTGCTGATTATGAGGATGTGGAGAGAGTACTGTGTATACCTGGAGGACACTTCCAAAGGAATAGATCTGGCTCAGTGGTTAACATTAGGAGGACGGATTTGACTCCTCTTGCAAAGTATTGGATGGCGTTTTCTCATGCCAACATTCAGCCATGTTCACATGTGTCAGATATTACTCTCAGCAGGGCATTTTTCATTTATTGTGCTATCAGAAATTTGAATGTTAATATTGGGCAGGTGATAGCTGATGAGATTAGTGTGTGCGCTAATACTTCAAACAATAAAGCACCACTAGGACATCCTTCTTTGATCACGCACCTTTGCAAGATAGCTGGGGTGGACACTTCTGCTCCACCTTTTGAGAGGCCAAGAAAAGCTATTGATGAGGCCTACTATAGACAGTACTGTGGAGGTGATGATGCAGCTCAGCCAGTTCCACCACGCCGTGCTCGTAGAGAGAGAGGGCCAGCACAGAGCCAGACATCTGCTGAGACACATGAAGCAGAGCCATTTCAGATGAGGGACATGTACATGTCTCTTATAGGTGCTCAGTTGCAGTCCATTCACAGAGGGCAGGTGGCCACTGCTGAGATGATTGTGGGGATGTATGATACACCTCCAGCCCACAGGTGGACTATGGATGAATTCCATAATGTGGTAGCTTGGCCAGAGGAGCCAGTGCAAGGAGCTGGAGCAGCTGAAGCTTCAGCTAGAGATATGGAAGAAGATGAAGCTGATGAGGATGATGCATTTGAAGATGATGCAGATGAGGAGGAAGAGGAAGATACAGAGGACAGCTCAGATTGATGAGGAGCTGAGATAGCATTTACTGATGAATGCTATCATGTGTTTATGCTTTGTGAAAAAGAAAGTAAACACCAAAAATACAAAGGAAACACAAAATTTGGGAAAACAAGGATGTGGTTGAATGTGGAAGCTTTGGTTGCTCTCAAACAAGTAATGAATCAGCTTGGATTCATGCAATTCTCTCAGCTGCAAGTGAATTATGCTGCTGTTGCAGCAACCAGTTTGATGCAGACCAGTGAAGAATTTGGGTCTGCTGCACCAAAAAAATCAGCCTCAAGGTTGATCTTTCGTTGCTCCAATCCACTCCCTAAGATGCTACCAGTGTTGTAGGACCACCTGAGATAATTCTGCACCCAACAAAGAGCTCATACAGACCACCAATGATCAATTATTAAGCCAGGAAATCAACACTGCTGCTGCCAGAAAACTGTTAAACCAGAATGCACAACTGTAGTTTTATCAAACAGCTTATGTGCAGGATTTTCAAACAACTTAAATCAATCAATTAATCGGTTTCCCATGAATGGTGGCACTCAAAATGAACTTAGGAAAGGATCTAGAGTAGATTTGAAAAGCAAGAAACAAAGATAAGTTGCAGCTTTGATCAATTTCGAAACCAAATGTAAACTAGGCAAAGTGTTTGATAAAATGCCTAGAAGAAAGCTGAAAAAAAATGTGCATCAGATTTTAAATTTTGCTTGGCACTGGTTCACACAGCTTTTTACAATGCAGTTTATGGTAAGATTTGAATTGTGCACTTCTTTTAATTCAATTGAACCAAGCTTTTGCTACCAATTCTGAACTAAATTTGATGCAGTAATTCAATCAAGCTTTCAAATTAAAATTCTGCAACTATACCAGAAAAAGATACTTAAAAAATTGGTGGTTTGAATGGTCATTTTGCACAAACAAATCTGGACTCTTAATTTTATGATTTGAGCAAATTTGTTTTACCAAATATGACTTGTGCAAACTGCCAGCAGAGGCTAAATGCTTTTAAATCAAAATTTGACTATTGCAGTTGCTATTTCACACCAAATTTGGCCAATTCACCATCCAATTTTTTAGCAAAAGAATCAAACTGATATGTAATCAATTAAAATGACTCTAGGACAGCAAATCAAACTTAAACAAGACTCTAGGAATGACTCAAAAGATATCCAAATATGAGTTCTAATCTGGACAGATTCAAAATCAAAAAAATTCAGAAACATCAATCAAAGATAGGTGCAGTTCGGTCAAGCTGCTTGAATGAGTTATGGATTCTGCAGAATGGTGCAACCAGATTGATTGTCTTGGACAATTCCTTGGTTATATGGTATGCACACATCACATTACAGTAATTCCATTATCACCAATGTTTAACTTCACACGGTGCATTTCAGAAAACACATTTTAAATCAGATTCAAACCAGATTTAAATTCTGCATTAACGGGAACTGCACTGTGATGGAATTCAAGATGCACAAGCTCATTCATCATTGCTCATCTCATGTGCTTCTATTGAAAATCCAATCAACACAGCAGATTTATCCCAAACCAGTTTCAACTCAGAAATTTGACAAAATAAACCACAACACAGTACTAGACATGACAGAATTGGATTTCTAAATTAAAAGACTCAAAGCAATGGAATGAACCGATTAAAATGATTAACAATAAAGCAATTAAAAGCTGGAACAAAGAAATCAAACATTGGAGTCTACTGGAATTAAAATTGCAATGAAACAGTGTGCACAGAATGAAGACACGAAAGGAAGGGAGGTCACAACTCAGAGGGCTATCATTTTATATTGCATTTTGAGTGGAAGGGAGGTCAACTTAGGGGCAATTATTGTTGAGGAAATCAAGAGCTGTGCACGTGCTGTGAGCAGTAGGACCCCTCTAGGACACCCCTCTCTGATCACACATCAATGTGAGATTATGGGTGTTGATGTGTAAGTACCACCATTAGAGCAGCCAAGGAAGGAGCTAGATGAGGCCTATTTCACTTACTACTGCTCTATAGAGGAGCATGCCACAATTGGGCCACCACAGCAGGCTCCCAGAGGGCACAGGAGGGCACCACCACCAGCACAGGGGCCTGCCCATGAAGTCGCCCCGTTTCAGATGCGGGACATGTATATGTCCCTGATGGAGGCCCGGATGATGGCTCTCTACAGAGGACAGTAGGAGTTGCTGAGGACGCTCACGTCCGCCTTTCCTGATAGGGAGTTTATTTCACAGGAGGAGTTTGCAGCCAGGGTAGCATATCCAGAGGATCCGGCACATGCAGACGTTGGAGCAATAGGTGAAGATACAACTGATGAGGAGGAGGACTCTAATGATTAGAGAGTGATTGTATTTGGCGTCTACTGATGGATGCTTCTTTGTTTAGACAGGATTTCTCTTTATTTTTCCTTCTTTTATTTTATTTTGTTTTTTTATTGTTGAACTCTTTTAATATTCTCGTTTTTATTGTTTTTTCTGTAGTGATGTACTCTACTTTATCTTATTACAGTGGTTTAGTTCTTCTGATGTTATGTTTTGATGAGACTTACTTTTTTATGCTTATTGTTTGAATTGAGGTTGAGATGATGCATGATGTGAAAACACACAAGTGGTTGCTTCTAACATGTGAAACAAGTGCTTGAGGTAAAACTTGATTGAGATACTGAGCAGGATGTTTTTCTGAATTCTGAAACTTGAGAGTTTACTTGTGTGAGTTTTGGGCTTCAGAGTTGTTGTGCATAATTGCTATTACTGTGGAAGCATAAATGATTTTGCCCAAATTTTCTGTGATTGAACTACTTGTTTGCATGTTTCATATGATCAAGGTCATCTTTTGTTTTCCCTTATTCTTTTAGCCTTCATAAATTTTTCCATTGAAAAGAAAACCAATTGCTCTACCTTTTGAACCTTAAGCCTTTTGAAACCCTTGTTTTAAATTCTTTACTTTGAGTTGAGTTGAGAATATTTGTGAGGTATTGAAAAAGGTTCAAGTTTGGGGTTGCTGGTAAGCAATCCCACTTTTCTAAGCAGTGAGAAATTTAAAAGCAATAGAAAAAGAAAAAGAAAAAAATGAAAAGGAAAGAAAATGAAAGGAAAAAGGAAAAATAAAAAGAAAAGAAAATAGAGCTAACTACAAGGGAAAAAGGTTGGGAAAGATCTTCTTGAAAAGAGAACCTGTGAGTAATTGATAAATTCATAAATGTCTCTCTTAACTCAAGGAATTTTGCTTACCAGAAAAACAAATTTCCTTCTTAGCCCAGCCAAGCTACAAGCCATGAAAAGCCCTTGTGATGACAACTTGCTTGTGAGTCTGTTTGATTGTAGTTAAATGAAAAGCAAAATTAATTTGTGTGACAGTGTGATAGTAGAGTGAAAAAGGCACCAACACTATACACCGGTAAGGGAGTGAGATACTTTTGAATGCTTGAATGATACACTTTTGAGTACTTGAGCGAAACACTTCCCTTGGTGAGGAATAGTTCTTTGAATTTCTGATTACATCTTTGCTTGGTTGATTGATTGCTTTTAAGGATAGCATCTGTTGAACTGTTTGAGTATCACTTTAAGTTATTTGAGAGAAAGCATCTGTTCATCTTGACTGATATTCCTATGATAAGCTGATTTAAGTGATTACTTGTCTTAGAAAAAGATTTTGAAAAACTGCTGAACCACTATGATATTTGTTGAGAGCTAAGTTATTTTTTGTTTTGCTTGAGGACAAGCAAAGTTCTAAGCTTGGGGTTGTGATAACGGTTTAAAATACTATTATCTGTGATGTAATTTTGATACTAAATACACTCTTTTTGACTTAAAAACTTGCTTGGACTCTTGTTTTTTCATTAAGTTGTGTGAATAAGAGAGTTGAGGTTGAATTTGATGATTTTATGACTAATTCCCTTTGTTTTGATAGAAAATGAGTTAATAAGGAAGCAGAGATGAAGTGTTAAGGATATAGAGCTTAGAAAGGCCTAGAAAAGCACCAGAAGAGCGAACCGCACGAAGCTTGGGCGACCTGCAGGAGGCTTGGGCGTGGAAAACTTGACGCCCGCCGCCTGGGCGGGCTAGGCCGCCCAGGCGTTTGACCCCCGAAGCCCGGGCGAAATTGAAGGCTCAAGCCTTACGGAAATCGACGTCCACCGCCCGAGTGGCCAAATTGGGCGCCCGAGCGACGTGCGTTGCTAATCCGGCCCAATTTTTGCTCTGTTTCAACTCTTTTGGACCGGGCCCTGTTTCTACTCTTTTCCAACTTTATTTAAAGGACCCAGGTGCTCTAGGTTTTGTATCTCTGGCTAGAGAAACACAACAACACACTCTTTTACTCTCTAAAGGCGGATTTGGAGGCGAAAGCTTCCTCTTCTACTCTTAGGGTTTTATATCTCATGCTTTTCCATTGTACATCTAGTTTCTCCATGTCTATGCGGAACTAAACTCTATTTGTTGTTGGGGACTGATGTAACCTTGTGAACTCTCATGTATTTGAATTGATTCTTAATCATATATGCTTTATTCATTAATTGTTAGGGAATTCATCTGTTTTAATGCGTGCTCTATTTAACTCATTTAGTTGCATGATTTATGAATTGCATGAGTGCCAGAAGGTTCCTTACAATTTAGGTTCTTGTTGAATTCTCCCAAGGTTAATATTTCTCAGGAATGAGGGTATGAGTACTTGGTCGTCTTAAGCTCTTGATCTTCAGACTTAATTTTCTAGGAACGCTAGGAATTGCACGAACTAGGAATTAAGGCAGGCTTATTGCGCCAAGGGATTGGGTTCTAAGTACTTTAGTGAGTGACGTTGACATTAATGCATAAAGAGGAATTCTTATATACATGAGAGGGAACATGGTGAAATCTAACCCCAACAACATATTTATCTCATATTAAACAACATTCGTTCATCTCTGTGTTACTCTGCTATTGATCAATTGGCATTCATATTTTACTTTATGTTTTTGCATCACAAACCAATGATCACGTTTATTTTAAGTCTTAATTAATTAATTTATCACATGACTGTTTTGTTACCAATTGAGGAGCATTGGTATCTTGAAGCTGTCGCAACCGAAATCGCGACGGGACGACGATCCAAAAAGAAACGGGTTTTAAAAAGAGATTTGGAGTCGCCACCATAGTTTATTATGGAAAACTATGGAAAAACCTCAAAATGATAAAGCACGGTCCACGAAAACCAAAGATTGGGTTCGGGAGTCAGTTACGCGTGGGGAAGGTGTTAGCACCCCACAACGCCTGCCCTAAGGCAGTACCTTTAACTAAATGCACGAATATGATGTGGTTTTTCAAAATGTTTAATTATCCCCTAAAATAAAATTATAAATAAACAAAATATATTTTTTTAGTTTTTTGGGCCCGACAAGGATTGACCTTGCTCCTACGTATTCTCATTCAAAATGAGAAATCAGGGTTACGTAGTTCTAGCTAAAAGATTGTTTGTTGTTTGGAAAAGCAGATGTTTTTAATTTTTGGAGATTTTATATTTTTAATATTTTCGAGAAAAAGAAGGTAACGAGTACTAGGCCGACGCGAACGGTCGCACGAGTACTCATTCCTTTAAAATGATATTTAAATACTTTTAATTATTTTTGAAAAGAGAGATAACGATATTAAGCACTAGGCCGATGCGAACGATCACACGAGCACTCATACCGTTATCTACTTATTTAGGAAAACTTAAGAGTATTGAGTGCTAGGCTGATGCGGACGATCGCACGAGCACTCATACCCTCGTTTAATATTACATAAATAAGAGAGAAAAGTATTGAACACTAGGACGATGCGAACGATCACACGAGTGTTCAACCTTTAAACGTATTTTTGAAATTTTATTTAAGAAAAGAAGAAAAAGGTTTTTAGCACAAGGACGACGCGAGCGGTCACACGTGTACTTAACCTTCAAAACGTATTTTTTATGTAAATTTATTTAAGGAAGAAGAAAAAGGTTTTTAGCACAAGGACGACGCGAGCGGTCACACGTGTGCTTAAACCTTTAAAACATATTTTTGTAAATTTATTTAAGGAAGAAGAAGAGGTTTTTAACACAAGGACGACGCGAGCGGTCACACGTGTGCTTAAACCTTTAAAACGTATTTTTGAAATTTTATTTAAGAAAAGAAGAAGAGGTTTTTAGCACAAGGACGACGCGAGCGGTCACACGTGTGCTTAAACCTTTAAAACGTATTTTTGAAATTTTATTTAAGAAAAGAAGAAGAGGTTTTTAGCACAAGGACGACGCGAGCGGTCACACGTGTGCTTAAACCTTTAAAACGTATTTTTGAAATTTTATTTAAGAAAAGAAGAAGAGGTTTTTAGCACAAGGACGACGCGAGCGGTCACACGTGTGCTTAAACCTTTAAAACTTTTCTTGTAAATTTATTTATTTAAAATATTGTATTATTACATATATATTTAAGGCTAAATAGATGTTTAAAATAAATAGAACAAAATAAGACAAAAAGATAAATAAATAAATAGAAATAATAAATAAAATAAATAAACAAAAGAAATGAAAATGGCTGAACGGACGTTAAGAATAACGAGCGTTCGAACGTTCGTTGGGGAATATAATGGATATTTAGAAATGTAACTGAATGACGAGCGTTCGTCGAAATAAAGCGAACGTTCGTTGGGGAATATAAAGGACGAACGTTGGTAACTAAGGCTGAATGACGAACGCTCGTTGATAGAGGATGAACGAACGTTGTGAATGTAGGCTGAATAACGAGCGTTCGTTGGGTGATACGACGAACGTACGTTGAGTACAGGAAGGTAGATGACGAGCGTTCAATGGATGATGTGACGAACGGACGCTGAGAAGAGGAGGCTAGTCTACGAGCGCTCGCTGGGGATGAGCGTTCGTTGGGTAGATGAGGTGAGTGGAGGCCAAATGACGAGCGCTCGTTGGGAAGATGAGGCTGGATGATGAACGCTCGTTATTAATGAGCGTTCGTTGGGAGGATATGGGCTGGATGGCGAACGCTCGTTATGGACGAGCGTTCGTTGGGAAAATGAGGTTGGATGACGAACGCTCGTTATGGACGAGCGTTCGTTGGGAAAATGAGCGTTGGATGACAAACGCTCGTTATGGACGAGCGTTCGTTGGGATGATGAGCGTTGGATGACAAACGCTTGTTATGGACGAGCGTTCGTTGGGATGATGAGGCTGGATGACGAACGCTCGTTATGGACAAGCGTTCGTTGGGAAGATGTGGGAAGAGGAGCCCGAATGACGAGCGCTCGTTTTGGACGAGCGTTCGTTGGGAAGATGTGGCTGGATGGCGAACGCTCGTTATGGACGAGCGTTCGTTGGGAAAATGAGGTTGGATGACGAACGCTCGTTATGGACGAGCGTTCGTTGGGATGATGTGGGAAGAGGAGCCCGAATGACGAGCGCTCGTTTTGGACGAGCGTTCGTTGGGAAGATGTGGCTGGATGGCGAACGCTCGTTATGGACGAGCGTTCGTTGGGAAAATGAGGTTGGATGACGAACGCTCGTTAAAAGCCAAAGGTACCTGGACGTACGCTCAATTTTGGGCCTGGCCCAATTGAATGGTTTCTAAACTAGAATTTCCTAGGGGTTCTACCTTCCCGCTCTCATTCACTCATCCACTCAGATCCAACACCCTCCCGTAAGCTCCCTCTCTTATCTCACACACTTTCCAGAGACCCAAGTTTCTTTCTCTCTGGAAAACCCTAAATCTGGGAGGCACGCTGCCGCCACCTCGGCTGGAACCAGCCGCCGCCACCTCTGCCAAGACCACGACTTGGCCTCTCCGGTGACAACCTGAACTCCTCGCTTCGAAAACGCCAACCCAGGGACGGGTTTACCTCCCCGCGCCGCATCTCCGTCTATCTCTTCGGCCACCTCCCTCACAGCTCAGGCCGCCGGAACTCAACATCGTAGCGCCATTAACAGCGACCAAGCTCTGCTTCCCCACCTCCTTCGCATATGCACTACTATGCCTTCGAACCAGCCACCGCGCCACCACCTTCTATTAGTCTCGACGTCGCCAGCGACACCACACTCCACCGGAGCTACCGCCGGTTGCGGCGTTCAACTCTCTCTTTCCCTTCTCGTGAATGACTAAAACGCACTCCCTGGGATGACTCTTCGCAGTGCTCTGTGTGAGATCTCTACTAACTCTAGGAAGATCATACGTAAAAATGGGTTGGCGAGATGATGATGGGAGCCTAGTGGAGGCTCGAAAGTGAGTGAGTTGGAGCTTTTTGGCTATGTGAGACCAGTGTGGTGGTTGTTTCTTCTTCTTGCAGAGGAAAGGAATTATAGGTTGTGTATGAATTTCTGCTTAATGGTTCAATCTTGTTGTTGGTTGGGGGGTGAACAGAGGCATTAAAGAATGTTGAAATTGGGAGAACTCGTGATGCTCAAGTATTTTGAAACGGATTGACACCAAAGGGATTTTCAGAGCTCCAATGTGCAGGGGTTCTTAGAGAAAGGTGATGAAAATTTTCAGTAAGAATGTAGAATAGAGAAAGGGGAAGACTCCTATCACGATACATATTCAAGCAAGGCGACTTCGAGCATAAAAAATGAAGCATAATGCAGCAAACTTACATGATTACATCCACACGAGTGAGTGCTTACCTCTTGTAGCTCTGCTTGCCTTTTCTCTTCGTCTCCGATGATCTCTCACCTTTGTAGCTGGCGTTTTTCGTTCTCTGCCGGTGCAAAAAATGGTCAAAAATCCCTCAGTGATGGATGATCCAAGATAATCAACAGAGCTATCAAAACCTCCTTTTTCTCTTTCCCAAAATCTTGGAAAAATCCCCCTAACCACCTGGTCTCCTGTCCTCTCTCCTTCCAAAAAAATCTTCCAAAAATATTCCCTTCCCCCTTGTCCCCCTCATTCCAGACACGTCTCCCATATCCCCTTTTCCACGTTTTCTATTTTTTATTTTTTATTATTTTTTTTTATTATTTTTTTTATCTCAATTTTATCTTATTTTTCAATCAACTATTTTTAATATTATTTTTCAATTTTTTTTAATTAATAATTTTTTTTTAATTATTTTGATTAATTAACTCTATTAAAACACATTGAAAATAAGAACTAAAATAGAAATTGAATTAAAAGCATAAAAATAGAATAAAACAAAAAGGTAAAATAAAATAAAAGGAAAATAATAAATAACCAATAGAATTTTGACAACCCGGACAAAATTGAGTGTTGACAGCTGCCCCTCTTTACTTAGATATTACTAAATAATATGAAAATTTAATCTTTTCGTATTATTTAAGTAAAGCTAAGTAAAGATAAAAACACTAATTTTGTCTGGGTTTCAATCATGAAAACAAAACGAACAAAATGATTCAAGTCACGATGCCAAACGACCAATGTCAAGTAAAGTAACAGTAACAAAAACTAAAATCTGGATTTGACCATTGCCTCGCAGAGGGCCAAACTCACAGAACAAAAATTTAAATCCGACCATTGCCATGCAGAGGGCCGATAACAGAAAATTAAAACCTGGATTTGACCATTGCCTCGCAGAGGGCCAAACTCACAGAACAGAAATTTAAATCCGACCATTGCCATGCAGAAGGTCGATAACAGAAAATTAAAACCTGGATTTGACCATTGCCTCGCAGAGGGCCAAACTCACAGAACAGAAATTTAAATCCGACCATTGCCATGCAGAAGGTCGATAACAGAAAATTAAAACCTGGATTTGACCATTGCCTCGTAGAGGGCCAAACTCACAGAACAGAAATTTAAATCCGACCATTGCCATGCAGAGGGTCGATAACAGAAAATTAAAACCTGGATTTGACCATTGCCTCGCAGAGGGCCAAACTCACAGAACAGAAATTTAAATCTGACCATTGCCATGCAGAGGGTCGATAACAGAAAATTAAAACCTGGATTTGACCATTGCCTCGCAGAGGGCCAAACTCACAGAACAGAAATTTAAATCCGACCATTGCCATGCAGAGGGTCGATAACAGAAAATTAAAACCTGGATTTGACCATTGCCTCGCAGAGGGCCAAACTCACAGAACGGAAATTTAAATCCGACCATTGCCATGCAGAGGGCCGATAACAGAGGAGAAAAACTTGAATTCGACCATTGCCACGCAGAGGGTTAACAATACAGAGCAACGAGCTGAAATTGACCATTGCCGAGCAGATGGCCAGTAATACAACAACGAGATGGGATTAGACCATTGCTTAGCAGAGGGCCATAAAGCGAAAACTGGATTCGACCAATGCCTTGCAGAGGGCCAATATCGTAGGAGAAAAACTTGAATTCGACCATTGCCACGCAGAGGGTCAACAATACAGAACAACGAGCTGAAATTGACCATTGCCGAGCAGATGGCCAGTAATACAACAACGAGATGGGATTAGACCGTTGCTTAGCAGAGGGCCATAAAGCGAAAACTGGATTCGACCAATGCCTTGCAGAGGGCCAATATCGTAGGAGAAAAACTTGAATTCGACCATTGCCACGCAGAGGGTCAACAATACAGAACAACGAGCTGAAATTGACCATTGCCGAGCAGATGGCCAGTAATACAACAACGAGATGGGATTAGACCGTTGCTTAGCAGAGGGCCATAAAGCGAAAACTGGATTCGACCAATGCCTTGCAGAGGGCCAATATTGTAGGAGAAAAACTTGAATTCGACCATTGCGAAGCAGAGAGTCGGTATCACAGAAGAAAACTTGGATTTGAAACTTTCTGAAACGTTGGTAAACACTTAGCAAAACATCGAGTAAACTTAAAAGCAAATGTTGTATTAACCTTTTCACAACTTCTCTTGTGCCTAAAGGATTTTTCAAACAAAATACCTTGCTTATTATGAAATGTATGATGTAATGTCATGAGGGTGCATGAATGAATAAACACATGAAACCTTTGCTGTTTTTTTTTTTTTTTTTTTTGCCACTCTCTCTTAATTAGACTGCCCATGTTTGAAACTCATTGTCAACATTGTCATCAAACCTAATGTACGTTCAAAACGTAATCATAAAATCTCAGGAGACAGTGAGCCCTCTAATGAGAAAGAGAAGGGTGTAACCATGAGTTCAAGTTCTCTTTATCGCTTCCTGCAATCCAATTTGGCCTGAACCCGAGAAGGTGAGGGAAAAATAGGGACGAAAAGTAGATAGCTGAATGATTGTATGTGGAGCTAACATTTGTGTTCTCCTCATCTGGGGAGGTATGGTTAACATAAAAACATGTAGGGCCCACAGGACTGCCCCAATTTTGTTGTGCACAGTAAGTACGATTTGGGGAGGTGAAAAGGTTTGGGTAGGAAGGATTGCCCCAGTTGAGGGTTCCTTCTTGACATGACGATTGACGGGGAGACTTTACATTGTATTTTCACTTTTCATTTTTAATGTCCTTTCTTTTCTTCAAGTGATGATATCAATCACCACATCATTCCTTCCCAGAGTTAAGTTCGTAAGAAAGACCAGGACGAACAATCTTCAGTCGGCGTGGACTTTAATCGGCTTGTAACGTGGCTAAAAGGCAACGGGTTATGAAAGAAATGGATAATGAAGGCCCAAATAAGTGTTTGACGGTTAAAGTTTTTAAACAAGAATCATTTGCAAGGTGCCCAGTCAACTGTCTTTAGAGATTTGAACTTCAGGCATCCTTTATTGTTGTTTTTTTCTTTCTTTCCTTTTGGATCATTCTTTTTGTTGCCCCTGCTGTGGTCCTTTATGATACTTTCCTTTTCATTTTTGTTTTGTTTTTTTTTTTTTTTTAGAGATTTCCTCCTCAACTTTGGATGCTTATGATGTATGTTTTTGAGTTGACGTCGATATGCTAATGATTCTTGTCTAGGGTGATGAAAAATGATTACGACTTACGGCTCAAAGTGGGTGCAATTGATTAAACCTCTTTTATCATTTGGATAAAGAAAACGGCCACACGTCATCCTGAAGCTTGCTTGACTTGCTTTCCACAACCTTAACCATGAGACGAAATTCTGTAGCAGTTGACACATCGACTTCATTTTTTTAAATTTTTTTTTTTTTTTTTTTTTTTTAATTTTTGCTCCCCGATCGCGGATCATTGGGCATGGGTACAATGATGACAACTGCCCCAGTGTTATATCCACGACAATCCTTTGTTTTGAAGGGAAATGAAAAGGTTAGGGGTTCACGCAATAAGAAAGCGGATGCTTTAACGAGAAATGAACACAGGTTACCCCCGAAACTCTGAATCAGGAGAAGACTCTGCATCTTTGCCATTTCCAGTTATTGTGTTTTTTTTTTTTTTAAACGTACTATGCCCTAGACAACCTAATTGACAATGAATTCAACATGTGCATTTTTATTCTCTCCTTTTTTAGTCTTTCACGACATCCCTCAGGAACGAGCTGGTGCCAACCGAATATACCCGTGATGCTTTTACTCATGTGTGCTTAATTATCATTACTTTTATTTTCCTTTATTTACCTAAAAGCTCAGCGCGACATGCAATATTTCAAGAAGCGTGCAAACAAAAATTATGAATGAAACCATGCAGTATTTATTGAATGAAATAACGCAGAGTACAACAAACTTTAAAGATCATGTCAATATCCCTTAATATTGATCCCCTATCACGGAATCATCATGTGTAAAACTTTTTGACTGCACCCGAATTAACCGGTAATGGTAACTCCTCTCCATCCATCCTTGTGAGAATTAGTGCCCCACCAGAAAATGCCTTCTTCACTACGAATGGCCCTTCATAATTCAGGGTCCATTTGCCTCTATGATCCTTTTGTACAGGCAAGATCATCTTCAACACCAGCTCACCTTCGTGGAATTCTCTGGGATGCATCCTTTTGTCAAATGCATTTTTCATTCTTAGTTTTTTTTTTTTTTTTTTTTTTTTTTTTTTTTTTTTTTTTTTTTTTAAGGTATTCCGGTTTAAGTGGGAGCTTGTGTTGCACAATATCGGTATCCAAACTTGGCATGTCATTGTAAGACCAAGCGAACACATCCTTAAACTCCTTCAATAGGGCTTGCAACCCTTCCCTCACTTTCTTTCTCATGCCAGTACCGATTTTTACTTCCTTTATCCTTCTTCCTCTCCCAAGTTGAGTACTTCAACCTCCTCCAGATGGGGTTTTATCTCTTTAGACTCTTGTTCCACTAATCTCAAGAGCTCTGGAGAGGGTTCCGGATTATCTTCATAATCATCTTCCGTATTATCGATAGGGTGTTCAAAATTAGGAATATCGACATTGTTATTTTCAAAACTTTCATTGTCACGTCTGCATTATTTAAATTTATGAAAAAAAAGGAATAAATAAAAAAGGAAAAAAGATGACTAATGCGAAATGATGATAAAAACAAACACGATTCGATTATCACGCTGAGCACAAAAACTAAACGTCAACCCGTAAGTCATGAATCCTAAAGCCCCGGGTGAAGCTATAGGATTACTTAACTATTACATTTTATTCAAATTAAGCATCACGGGTAAACTCAGAGTTCCAATTGTTGAGTGGTGCATCTGGGGAGCCGGCCCGCACGAAACTTGAGCATTCAAAGCTATCTTCATCCTCCATGGCTGTTATATGGCCCGCGTTGATCCAACCAGCACTACGAAATTTCTCCTTGATGTCACGAATACGAATCTTTTCCACCCTGGGCTCACGCCTTTCTAAACGAGCTAGACCGCGCTCTCTCCTTTCTTCCATCAGCCTTCTCGTTTTGTAAGGAAAGGAAGACAGCGCCCGGATGATGACAGACGACTTTTCTTCAGCCTCTGGCGCAAGGGTGGTTATAGTGAAATAGATTACCAACGGCTCAGGCAGAGTTACGTCGGATTCTCCACCAATCTGTGTAAACACTTCCCCCTCCTTATCCTTGTAGCATACTTGCATCAAACCCCGATCCAGCAGGTCTTGCAGAACATACTCAAATTCACCACATTCCTCAATAGAGTGTCCATCATCCGGATGAAGCGCGCATGTTACATCCTCGTCATAATCACCTTTTAAAAGGCCCACCTTTATCAGTGCCTTGAAGATAAACTTTCTGGAACTTCGGATTCCACCCGCGTCCCTTATCAACTCATATTTTTCATCCTCGATGGCATTCGTCGAGGCACTCCCATGCCCGGAAAGTGGGTTAGTCTCAATGCTGGGTTTATCTTCTTGAAACTTTAACCACCCAGAGTCGATTAGAGTCTGTACTTTGTGTTTAAAAGCCAGACATCTCTCAGTTGAATGACCAACACCTCCCCCATGATAACTACATTTGGCCTCTGCATCATAACCCCTGGGATACGGAGGTTGCATGGGCTTCATTGGACAAATAGCAACCAAACCCCTTTGGACGAGTTGGGGTAACAATTCTGTGTAAGTTGTAGGGATAGGGGTGAAATTAACAAATTGGTTCCTTCTTGGGTAAGTATTTTGGCCCGCATTCTGATTTGGACCTGCAATTGCCCCAGCCCTCCAAGTATCAGTTGGGGGCAATGGCGGTTGATAATACCCTTGTTGTTGTTGAGGCCTGGCTTGATGAGCGAACGCCGCATTAGCTGCAAGAGGGGGTTGCCCCAAGTATGGTCGGAAGCTATGAGCGGAAGCTTGACCTCTCCATACAGGCATTGCCGATGCCGCATGCACATCCCCTTCCTTCTTCTTTCCCGCATTGAAATTGGTTTTTTTGTAATTTGCAGTTGCGGGCGAACTGTATGCAATTTTCCCACTTTTAACCCCAATTTCTATCCTTTCGCCTATTATAATGATATCAGCGAAGTTGGCAGACACGTTCCCGACCATGTGCTCGTAAAATGGCGGCTGGAGAGTGTTCACAAACATTGCCACCATTTCTCTATCATACAAAGGTGGTTCGACTTGTGCAGCTAACTCTCTCCACCGTTGGGCATATTCTTTGAAAGTTTCGTTGTCCTTCTTTGACATATTTTGCAGCTGTAAACGATCTGGTGCAACATGGGTATTGTATATGTACTGCTTCACAAAAGCATCAGCCAAGTCTGCCCAACAACGAATACGAGTCGGCTCCAAATGGGTATACCAGTTTAACGCCACTCCAGCCAAACTATCTTGAAAAACATGGATGAGCAGCTGCTCATCATAAGCATATGCAGCCATCTTTCTGCAAAACATGGTCAGATGGCTCTTAGGGCATGTATTTCCCTTATACTTCTCAAAATCTGGCGCCTTGAACTTATGTGGGATTTTGACGCCAGGAACCAAGCTCAATCTAGAAACATCCCCAAATCCATAACTTTCATACCCCTCCACAGCCCTCAATCTTGCCTCTAGGCTCTCGAGTTTATCTTTCGCCCCATCAACATTACTAATTACCCCCTGAAACGAGGTATGTGGTGCAGCCCCTGTAGAAAAGCCCTCTCCGGTAATCACAGGCGGCACCGGAGTTACTCGTATTCCATCAGACATGCTTGCATGCATCCCTTCATTTACCATAGGTGCAGACATTACAACAGGCCCCTGAGTACTGATTGGCGGTACGTTGGCAGTGGTAGGAAAAGAGAATGAAGCCTGCTCCCCTTCTGTGTATTCTCCCACAGGTGGGGTGTAACCTGGAGGTAATCCATACATTGGGAACGGAACAGATTGGCTCCCAGAACTGAACACCGGAGGGTAATATTGAGCACTTCCCTCGACTTGCGCAGGCGTCGCCCCTCCCGTAGTCTTCAGGCCTTCGAGAGCCGCCAAAATCTGGGCCATCTGATCCTTCAACTGGTTGACATCGGCCTTAATAGACTCGTGTGACTGCTCCCAATTCTCCATGACCTTTGAGTTAGCTCTGGTCCTGTACGGATGTCGTGGAAAATTTGCCGTTGTTTTCTCACTTGTACTGCTGATTATTATTATTTTTTTATTAAATTAAATTAGATAAGGATGAAAAATGCAAAACAAAAGAAAACATGATGCATGCTAGTGATAAGTGGAAATCACAGGATAACGATGACAATACTGATGGAAAATTAACACAAGCCGATACCAAACATCCCCTATCTTTCATTTAAAGAAAATTTGATCCATTACATCGTCTAAGGAACAAAACACATAATTCCGATGTACATCAATCCCGCGCCCGGGCAATGAAAGATTTCATCTCTCCCACCAACCATTTACAATGATTAATAAACAATTCTATTTCCGCTGGTGAGTTACAAAAATGAGTGCTTGCTTCAGCATTCGACACCATCCTGGGGATGTCTTCAATTGCCCCGTTTGCCAAAGCAGCCAACTGAGAGAATCTTTCCTTCCAGTGCTTTACAGCCATTTCTTGCTCGGCGATGTGCTCTTCCATTCGCTTTATCAAGGCCTGATGCCTTTCTTCAAAATCTATCGACCTCCATCGCTCCTCCTGTTCCTCGATATATTCCTCCATTTGTTTTATCAGAGTTCGATGCTCTTCCTCTGCTTCTGTTAGCTTCCAACGCTCCCTATTCATATCCGCCTCGAACGACATAGCCATCTCTTTCATCTCATGCCCCGCTTTTTCTATCTGAATCTGCGCTTCTCTTAATCTCTTCAGGGCTTCTCGTTTATCTCTTTTGGCTTCTTCGTAGAGGTGCTTCCACTCCTTCCCCTCTTCTAAAGCCACCTTCTTCTCATTTACCCTCATGGATAATTCCTTACTCGCGGCAGCTAGATCCTGTTTCACTCGAAATGTGTAATCCCTCTCAGCCTTCTGGCTTTTGACAAGGTTTTCATAAGCCCGCGACTTTTCTTCATTATCATTTTTCATATCCACAAGATCATTACGCGCCCTTTGTAATTCGTTTTCCAACCTAGCATTCCTAATTTTCAATTTCCCCATCTCAGCTTTTAGTTGTTGCACCTCTTCACTTTCTGGAGCTTGGGATGGTCCTTCACTAGCTGATTGATCCTTGATTGGCTTGAAAGGCAGCTTGACTACTTTCACTCTCTCCAGAATCCAGGTGTGATAACTAACACTGCTATCCACTACTCCATCCCTCAAGTCCTTCTCTGCTCGAACAACATTTTCCCAGGCGCTTTTAACCTTTCTTAACAATTCGATGAAATGCCCGTCTTCGTAATAAATGAATAGGGTAGCAAGGTAATCTGATGAAGGTGCCCCTTTCATGGGATGCCTAAATTGTCTTTGCACCAAAAGGGGGTTGTAATTTATACAGTACCGGGCACCTATGAGAGGCACATTAGGAAAACTACCACAATGTTGTATAGCCAGTTTATTTCCGAGCCAAGGAAGGCGCCATTTTATACTTCTTTCGTTCAAGCCGGCAAGGAATCGGGCCCAATCGTTTCCTCCTTTACCTTTAAGCCCTTGGTGTGACAAAGTCTCCGATAGACTCTTAACGTCGACCATTTCCTTAAACACGCGCGTTGTCATCCATGTATACAACGCCGGTAAGCAACATAGAATCTTCTTTCCTTTTCTCTCATGGCAAAAACTCAAAGTCCCATAAACATCTGCAAGAACTGCTGTTACAGGATTCTCTGATATGGTTTTACTCGCCACGAAGACGTCTATCGCGGTGTAATCCACAAATTCTTCTATTTTGGGAAACAAGACAATGCCATATATGGTGAGGGCTAATACATCCATGAAAGTTTCCCAATCCTCTTTATCAGCCAGATGATGTAAATACTGCTCTAGATATCCCTGTGATAACCCATGCACTTGATTCCTCATCATCATCCTGTCTTCAAGCTCCTTTGGATGTAATTTCATGATGGTAGCAATAGTGGGTATAGAGGCATGATGCTCTAAATGTTGATAGGGAGTGGTGCCCTCCAATGGCAAACCCAAGATATGCTCGAACTCCTCTATGGTTGGCGCCAACTGAAAGTCTTGAAATGTGAAACATCGAAGCGGAGAATCATAATATTGTGCCAAGGCTGTGATAGCGGGTATTTGTACTTCAACCTCCATTAAATTCAACAAATTTCCATATCTTCTCTGAAAGGTTTCTCTCTTTATAGTCTTAAGCCTTTTGCCCAAGCTTATCAGCCCGGTCAAGTTTCCAACATGAGTCCTTAGACTATACTTCTTTCTTAAATCGGAAGAGTCGGTGTGCTGTGTAGCATCGGATCTTGTGTTAACATCCATCTCGTATGAAGTCAAGTAGGTACCTGTGATTTCCCTTAAAATTAACATGTTACTAAATGATGTATGAATATGATGCATGATAATAAAATAACATGACAAAACAAAACACATGCATGGTATGAAATGTAATATCATAAAAAAAATGAACAGCGTGAGGGTTACAGAAGCATATATTCCTCCCATCGTGCCCTACCAAAGGTTCACTGCTTTGAGTTCAAGGTCAAGTATATGCAATCTCACAAGGATGGTTCCCTGAACCTAAAGGTCAAAGGTCACTAGAGCTATGGCCCCCTTCATAGCATCTCCACAACAATCGAGTAATCAACTAGGTGTGGAAACACATATGAAGAGAACAGACTCTAGCTGGAGTTCTCACGATAGCCAAACAGGAAGTACATCCCAGAGTGACACCGCTACACAACTCCTCTAATTCTAAGCTACGCTCAGACCCGGGTATAGGGCCCCACTCATGATATGCCAAAAGTGTGTGTGTGAAGGGAGGAAATTATGCACACCCAAACCCTCACCTGCAAAACAACCAGAAAAATTCCCAGGCAGATATAAACATATTGTCTACCCTAGGGTTCAATATTCCACAGTTATTGTAGTTATTCTAAATATCAAGCATAGATAGAGAAAAGGGAAAGAAAAACACAAAGCAAAACCACACCAAATTCGCGCATCTAATTAAATGGCTCGACTCTCTAAACTTCCCCAGTGGAGTCGCCATCTGTCGCAACCGGAATCGCGACGGGACGACGATCCAAAAAGAAACGGGTTTTAAAAAGAGATTTGGAGTCGCCACCATAGTTTATTATGGAAAACTATGGAAAAACCTCAAAATGATAAAGCACGGTCCACGAAAACCAAAGATTGGGTTCGGGAGTCAGTTACGCGTGGGGAAGGTGTTAGCACCCCACAACGCCTGCCCTAAGGCAGTACCTTTAACTAAATGCACGAATATGATGTGGTTTTTCAAAATGTTTAATTATCCCCTAAAATAAAATTATAAATAAACAAAATATATTTTTTTAGTTTTTTGGGCCCGACAAGGATTGACCTTGCTCCTACGTATTCTCATTCAAAATGAGAAATCAGGGTTACGTAGTTCTAGCTAAAAGATTGTTTGTTGTTTGGAAAAGCAGATGTTTTTAATTTTTGGAGATTTTATATTTTTAATATTTTCGAGAAAAAGAAGGTAACGAGTACTAGGCCGACGCGAACGGTCGCACGAGTACTCATTCCTTTAAAAAGATATTTAAATACTTTTAATTATTTTTGAAAAGAGAGATAACGATATTAAGCACTAGGCCGATGCGAACGATCACACGAGCACTCATACCGTTATCTACTTATTTAGGAAAACTTAAGAGTATTGAGTGCTAGGCTGATGCGGACGATCGCACGAGCACTCATACCCTCGTTTAATATTACATAAATAAGAGAGAAAAGTATTGAACACTAGGACGATGCGAACGATCACACGAGTGTTCAACCTTTAAACGTATTTTTGAAATTTTATTTAAGAAAAGAAGAAAAAGGTTTTTAGCACAAGGACGACGCGAGCGGTCACACGTGTACTTAACCTTCAAAACGTATTTTTTATGTAAATTTATTTAAGGAAGAAGAAAAAGGTTTTTAGCACAAGGACGACGCGAGCGGTCACACGTGTGCTTAAACCTTTAAAACATATTTTTGTAAATTTATTTAAGGAAGAAGAAGAGGTTTTTAACACAAGGACGACGCGAGCGGTCACACGTGTGCTTAAACCTTTAAAACGTATTTTTGAAATTTTATTTAAGAAAAGAAGAAGAGGTTTTTAGCACAAGGACGACGCGAGCGGTCACACGTGTGCTTAAACCTTTAAAACGTATTTTTGAAATTTTATTTAAGAAAAGAAGAAGAGGTTTTTAGCACAAGGACGACGCGAGCGGTCACACGTGTGCTTAAACCTTTAAAACGTATTTTTGAAATTTTATTTAAGAAAAGAAGAAGAGGTTTTTAGCACAAGGACGACGCGAGCGGTCACACGTGTGCTTAAACCTTTAAAACTTTTCTTGTAAATTTATTTATTTAAAATATTGTATTATTACATATATATTTAAGGCTAAATAGATGTTTAAAATAAATAGAACAAAATAAGACAAAAAGATAAATAAATAAATAGAAATAATAAATAAAATAAATAAACAAAAGAAATGAAAATGGCTGAACGGACGTTAAGAATAACGAGCGTTCGAACGTTCGTTGGGGAATATAATGGATATTTAGAAATGTAACTGAATGACGAGCGTTCGTCGAAATAAAGCGAACGTTCGTTGGGGAATATAAAGGACGAACGTTGGTAACTAAGGCTGAATGACGAACGCTCGTTGATAGAGGATGAACGAACGTTGTGAATGTAGGCTGAATAACGAGCGTTCGTTGGGTGATACGACGAACGTACGTTGAGTACAGGAAGGTAGATGACGAGCGTTCAATGGATGATGTGACGAACGGACGCTGAGAAGAGGAGGCTAATCTACGAGCGCTCGCTGGGGATGAGCGTTCGTTGGGTAGATGAGGTGAGTGGAGGCCAAATGACGAGCGCTCGTTGGGAAGATGAGGCTGGATGATGAACGCTCGTTATTAACGAGCGTTCGTTGGGAGGATATGGGCTGGATGGCGAACGCTCGTTATGGACGAGCGTTCTTTGGGAAAATGAGGTTGGATGACGAACGCTCGTTATGGACGAGCGTTCGTTGGGAAAATGAGCGTTGGATGACAAACGCTCGTTATGGACGAGCGTTCGTTGGGATGATGAGCGTTGGATGACAAACGCTCGTTATGGACGAGCGTTCGTTGGGATGATGAGGCTGGATGACTAACGCTCGTTGTGGACAAGCGTTCGTTGGGAAGATGTGGGAAGAGGAGCCCGAATGACGAGCGCTCGTTTTGGACGAGCGTTCGTTGGGAAGATGTGGCTGGATGGCGAACGCTCGTTATGGACGAGCGTTCGTTGGGAAAATGAGGTTGGATGACGAACGCTCGTTATGGACGAGCGTTCGTTGGGATGATGTGGGAAGAGGAGCCCGAATGACGAGCGCTCGTTTTGGACGAGCGTTCGTTGGGAAGATGTGGCTGGATGGCGAACGCTCGTTATGGACGAGCGTTCGTTGGGAAAATGAGGTTGGATGACGAACGCTCGTTAAAAGCCAAAGGTACCTGGACGTACGCTCAATTTTGGACCTGGCCCAATTGAATGGTTTCTAAACTAGAATTTCCTAGGGGTTCTACCTTCCCGCTCTCATTCACTCATCCACTCAGATCCAACACCCTCCCGTAAGCTCCCTCTCTTATCTCACACACTTTCCAGAGACCCAAGTTTCTTTCTCTCTGGAAAACCCTAAATCTGGGAGGCACGCTGCCGCCACCTCGGCTGGAACCAGCCGCCGCCACCTCTGCCAAGACCACGACTTGGCCTCTCCGGTGACAACCTGAACTCCTCGCTTCGAAAACGCCAACCCAGGGACGGGTTTACCTCCCCGCGCCGCATCTCCGTCTATCTCTTCGGCCACCTCCCTCACAGCTCAGGCCGCCGGAACTCAACATCGTAGCGCCATTAACAGCGACCAAGCTCTGCTTCCCCACCTCCTTCGCATATGCACTACTATGCCTTCGAACCAGCCACCGCGCCACCACCTTCTATTAGTCTCGACGTCGCCAGCGACACCACACTCCACCGGAGCTACCGCCGGTTGCGGCGTTCAACTCTCTCTTTCCCTTCTCGTGAATGACTAAAACGCACTCCCTGGGATGACTCTTCGCAGTGCTCTGTGTGAGATCTCTACTAACTCTAGGAAGATCATACGTAAAAATGGGTTGGCGAGATGATGATGGGAGCCTAGTGGAGGCTCGGAAGTGAGTGAGTTGGAGCTTTTTGGCTATGTGAGACCAGTGTGGTGGTTGTTTCTTCTTCTTGCAGAGGAAAGGAATTATAGGTTGTGTATGAATTTCTGCTTAATGGTTCAATCTTGTTGTTGGTTGGGGGGTGAACAGAGGCATTAAAGAATGTTGAAATTGGGAGAACTCGTGATGCTCAAGTATTTTGAAACGGATTGACACCAAAGGGATTTTCAGAGCTCCAATGTGCAGGGGTTCTTAGAGAAAGGTGATGAAAATTTTCAGTAAGAATGTAGAATAGAGAAAGGGGAAGACTCCTATCACGATACATATTCAAGCAAGGCGACTTCGAGCATAAAAAATGAAGCATAATGCAGCAAACTTACATGATTACATCCACACGAGTGAGTGCTTACCTCTTGTAGCTCTGCTTGCCTTTTCTCTTCGTCTCCGATGATCTCTCACCTTTGTAGCTGGCGTTTTTCGTTCTCTGCCGGTGCAAAAAATGGTCAAAAATCCCTCAGTGATGGATGATCCAAGATAATCAACAGAGCTATCAAAACCTCCTTTTTCTCTTTCCCAAAATCTTGGAAAAATCCCCCTAACCACCTGGTCTCCTGTCCTCTCTCCTTCCAAAAAAATCTTCCAAAAATATTCCCTTCCCCCTTGTCCCCCTCATTCCAGACACGTCTCCCATATCCCCTTTTCCACGTTTTCTATTTTTTATTTTTTATTATTTTTTTTTATTAGTTTTTTTTATCTCAATTTTATCTTATTTTTCAATCAACTATTTTTAATATTATTTTTCAATTTTTTTTTAATTAATAATTTTTTTTTTAATTATTTTGATTAATTAACTCTATTAAAACACATTGAAAATAAGAACTAAAATAGAAATTGAATTAAAAGCATAAAAATAGAATAAAACAAAAAGGTAAAATAAAATAAAAGGAAAATAATAAATAACCAATAGAATTTTTACAACCCGGACAAAATTGAGTGTTGACAGAAGCTATTGTGATGTTTTGATGATGATAAAAGCTGAAAAATTGAAGACTCTAAATGCATCTTTGTTAAACACATTTTGTAGAAACAAATGTATAGGATAAATTGTAATGATGTAAAAACTGTTACAAGTTTTCGTATTTAGTGAGTCATTGCGCAAATAATCGATTATCAAGAGCTAATTTAGAAGAGAGTTGCTCGCGCAAATAATCGATTATTACATAGAATAATCAATTATCACTGTTTCATTTAATATTGTCCAAGTCTCTGGAATAATCGATTATTGCTCACGATAATCGATTATCACATTTTGAAAACCCCATAACAGACACAAATAATCGATTATCACTTATGATAATCGATTATCAGTGGCAGTTGGGAGATGTCTTTTCAGTTTTTGTCCCTGCACGAAACTAGGCTTATAAATAGAGGTCTTCACAGCTCTTAGAAAAAAAATTTTCAATTGAGAGTATTAGAGCTTTGTGCCTAAGGGAAGCTCTCTGTGACTTAAAAAGGATCTATGCCATTTTGAGAATACAGTTTGTCTGAGGAAGTTCTCAAAGTGATAGAGTGTTCTTGTCTAGTCTTGTGAAGAGGAGAAGCTCGCACTTTGTGTGTCAAAGGTCGGAGCAGTTCTCTTCAAGTTGGCAGAGCTGTTACTTCTGGTTCGTGCGTCGAAGGAAGCTCTTCCGGTTCGTTTTTCGAAGGAAGTTACTTGTTGCACTCTTCTGGTTCGTTTGTCGAAGGAGGTGTTTTCTATTTTTTGCTCATTTCATTATCTTGTAATTTGTACAACTATATTTTTAGTAAAAAAGGTTAATCACTATTTATAGTGATTAACGACTGGACGTAGAATCTTTTGATTCGAACCAGGATAAAAATTCTGTGTTGATTTTCTTGATCCCTAAACTCTTAGCACATCAACTGTTCGATAAAAGTTCGCTAAGAAAATCAAATTTTGGAGTCTATTGACAAGGGTATTTGGGAAGTTGTTATGAATGGACCAATTGTTCCCACTATTTTTGTAAATGATATGCAGGTAGAAAAACCATTTTTACAGTGGACTATGGATGAAAATAGAATGGCACAATATGATGTTAGGGCTAGGAACATAATTTTATCTACACTAACCCTTGATGATTTTTTCAAAGTTTCTGTTTATGAAAGTGCTCAGGAAATGTGGGAATTTTTAAGAGTCACTCATGATAAAGTCACAGATGTTGTTAAGTTGACGTTGTTTGATTCAAGCTCCTCAAGCTCAAACATTTCAAATGAGCAAGAAAATTTATGCTTAATTGCCAGCAATGAATCATCTAAAAGCCAACTCTTGAAGAAAAAGAAGGACAATCAAGGCTCCTCATCAAGCTTTAAATGTTATGGATGTGGTGAAAGAGGCCATTGATAACAGTTGAAAAACTGTTATTTTCATGCTTAAAATTGATACTAAAAGCAACCTTTATACTTAGAAACTAGCTTGAAATCATGCTTTTATTCATATTTTTAGAAATAAGAGAGCTGGACAGGTTTATGCTTGATTTCAGTGTTTTTGTGCAGGTTTTAAGGTGAATTTAGTGAAAGAAGTGAAGAAGGAGAGAGATGGAATCAGAAAAGACATCAAAAAGTGCAAAAGGAGAAGTCGCAACTGCCGCTCAGCGGCAGTTTACCGCTGAGCGGCACTCAGGAGTTCACGGGAGGACCGCTGAGGGGCAAAATGGCCGCTGAGGGGAAGAAACGACTCACGCACTTACCGCTGAGCGATAGTTTACCGCTGAGCGGCACTATTTTTGGGCTTGGGCCTAATTTTCTGTAATTTACGAATAGTATATAAGCTTTAGGGTTTCCTAGGGTTAGGATCTTTGGCAAAGACGAAGCAAACACTCTCTTTTTCACCCCTTGGGGGTAGATTGGGAGATGGTGACAGCTCTCCTCTTCTCTTTCTCGAGTTTTTCTATCTCTTTCATTCTTTCATTATTGTTCATCTAGGTTCATCATGAATATGGTGAACTAAACCTTGTATGTTTGTTGGGGAATCAATGTAATCTTTTGAAGCTCTCATATATGGAATTTGTGCTTGCATCTTAATCTAAGACTTATGCTTTCTTTCATCATTAGTTAGGGTTTTTCCTCTTTGCTCAAAGCTTGCTTTGTTTAACTCATTCAATGCATGATTATTGGTTTTGTCGATACGGGAACGTACGGGGAAGTCTAGATTCGGGGAATTTCTCCCAATAGTATATTGGTTGCCTTAAGCTCCTGTGCTAAAAAAACTAATTATTAGGAATGCTAGGAATCGTATGAACTCGTAATTAGGAAGAAGCCGTCTTGAAAGGTAATTTAGAGAGTGGCATTAACAATGATGACTTGAATGTTGAATTCCTAAAATATATGAGAGTGGATAAGATGCAATTGACCCCCAACAACATATTCATCAATATATTTCATTGAAAGTGCTTGTCTTTTGTTTTAGCCATTGATCAACCTCATGCATACATGTTTATTTTCGTCTTTTGCATATTAAACTCCACTTATTTTGTTCTTAAGTCTTAGCTAATCAACAAATCACATAACTAAACTAGGCCGTGAGTCCTTTGGGAGAACGATACTTGGTCTTACCGAGTTTATTACTTGAAACGATTCGGTCATACTTGCCGATTGTTAAACAAGTTTGTGACATCATATTTTGGTGATCATAAATTTGTCCATCAAGTTTTTGGTGCCGTTGCCGGGGGCTCGTGGTTTAACTGGTTAATTTGTGTGATTATTTATTATCTTTGACTTTAATTTTGAATTTCTGTTTTTATTTTCTGTTTTTATTTTTTCGGTTTTTATTTTATTTTATTTTATTTTATTTTATTTTATTTTCTGTTTTTATTTTATTTTATTTTATTTTATTTTTCTGTTTTTATTTTATTTTATTTTATTTTTCTGTTTTTATTTCCTATCTTCTTATCTTTTCAATTATATCCTTTGATTTTTTTTTCTCTATCTTTTTGTGCTAACAATTGTTTTTAGGGTTTTGTGCCTAATGTCTGCAGAATGCAATTTGGTCAAGAATTTAACTATATGGGCACTCAATTCTACCAAAGTAATCTCAACCACTGGTGGAAACCTCACTCAAGCATGGATCAAAGCCAATTTTGGCAAGCTGCTGGACAATTTGAGAACCAACCACAACAACAATGGCAGCAACAACCCTTTCTATCAGGAAGTTTGGATAGGTTGGAGGACACCCTTCAACGATTTTTGAAAAATTCCGACTCTACTCAGAAAAGCATTGAAGAATTATGTAAAAGAATGGAGATGCAACTTTGTTACATCAGTCAGAGATTGAATGATGATGTTAATATTGAAGTTAACCTTAAGGAGGAAGGGCAAGTCATTATCACTAAAAGTGACAAGATTCTTGATGAGGGAAAATTAGAGGGAGATGAGGAAAGGGTAGAGAGAAAAGAGAAAGAAGAGTTGAGTGAGAAAGATAAAGATGAAGAAAAAGAGAAAGAGGTGGTTGAGAGAGAAGAGAGAAAGAAAATTTGTGTGAAAATAAAGAAGTTGAAAAGAAAAAGAAAAGGGAAGAAAAAAATAAAAGAAAAGAAAAAGAGAAAATTTAGGGAGAGAAAAAGGAAAAAAAAGATGAGAGGAAAGAAGAAGAAATCATATGAAAAATCCCATCCTCATCTAAAGAATAATCATAGGAAGGAAAAGAAATTTAAGTGCTTTATGGAAATCTTCAAGAAATTGGAGATTAAAGTTCCTATGATTGAGACACTGCAACAGGTTCCTGGTTTGATCAAATTTCTAAAGAAGTTCAGTAGAAAGAAGAAGAAAAAGAAGATGGAACTTGAACTTTACTGGGTCAAGCTAATGACGTTAAAAGAGCGCTTGCTGGGAGGCAACCCAGTTGATTTTAGAACTTTTAAATTTTACTTTGGTTTGTAATTTTTAAATCTGTTGAACATTATTGTGTAAATATTTTGCGGAACATAGCATCTACTGAAGGATGCTAAATTGTAGCACCTACTGATGGGTGTTGGTGAGAAACTTTTGCACCTACTGATGGGTGCTGGTAAGTTTGTAACGCCTACTGAAGGGTGTTGGTGGATTTTGGGTCAGGCTCGTGACGTTAAACAAGCGCTACCTGGGAGGCAACCTAGTTGATTGAATATTTCTGTTTGTTTCGTTTTAGTTGCATAATAGGGTTTGCATAAGTAATCTGAACATTGAATTGCAGGGAACCAGTAAGGGGTATGTCTAGGAGGCACGTAGGTTAAGAAAAGAAGGAGAAGAGCACTTCACGAAAGTGCCGCTGAGCGGCAACTTACCCTGAGCGGTACTCTCGCAGAATGGGCTTTAGTTCCCTTCAGCGGAACCCGAGCCCATTAGGGTATTTTTATACCCCAAGCTGCGTTTTAGGTTTTCTTTCCAGGCTCTTCTCTGCACAAACACTCCCACATATCTTTTCCAAGGTTTTCCAGCTCTTTTCATTCTTTCCTCTTGAAAATTTCTCTTCCACTCACTTGCTCACTAGTGTTCTATTCAAGTTTGGGGTTGGAAGAGAGTATCTTAGATTGGAAACATTCTCATTGCATCTAGTATCTCCACCCAAGTAAGTAAAATGCATTTTGTTCATTCTAGGGTTTTTGATTTTGAATGTGATTGTCAAAGCATAATTATTTAGGGGTTTTGATTTCTATGCATGATTTGATGATATATTTGATGTTTGAACCGATTAAACTGCATGATTATGAATTGGAAAACTGAAAATTGCATTTGGGTGGGGTTAGGACAGCTTTAAGAGAGATTTTTCAAAACTCTGCAGAGTTACCGCTCAGGGGTAAACTGCCGCTGAGCGGCACTCTACCAGACCTGAGTTTTCTTGAATTTTTGCGTTTTGGACTATGGCACTGGTGGTGCTGAGGGGAAATTCTGGCCCTCAGCGGTGGTTTAGCTTCTAAAGGAGTTGTGTTCTATGTTTTACTAATGATTAACATCATGTTCTGTGGTTTTGTATTTGTGTTTGAATGCAGGAATGACATCCTCTTCAGGAAAGAGATTGAAAACCATGGCAACCAAGAGAAAGGAAAAGGAACCAGAGCAACTCCACTCTAGCAGGTTCCTCTCTAGGAAACATGAGAAGCACTTTAGGGTGGTTCAGGACAGGAGACTTCTGATGGAAAGAAAAGTTGGAATGATACCTAACTTTGCTCCTCAATGTGGAGAGCAAGTGTTAGGGAATGACTGGGGAAAGCTAGCCACCTATCCTGCACCTGCCAACATAGCTGTGGTAAAAGAGTTCTACACCAACGCAAAGAAGATTGGTGACTATCCAGCTGAAAACTATGTGGGATATGTCAGAGGCCATGCTATCAGGTATGATCTTGATTCTATCAATAACTTCCTGGACACTGTGTGGGCTGGTGAGCAGTGCCAGTTTGCTCTTTGCATGGAGGAAGGTGCTGATTATGAGGATGTGGAGAGAGTACTATGCATACCTGGAGGACACTTCCAAAGGAATCGATCTGGCTCAGTGGTTAATATTAGGAGGATGGATTTGACTCCTCTTGCAAAGTATTGGATGACGTTTTCTCATGCCAACATTCAGCCATGTTCACATGTGTCAGATATTACTCTCAGCAGGGCACTATTCATCTACTATGCTATCAGAAACTTAAATGTTAATATTGGGCAGGTGATAGCTGATGAGATTAGTGTGTGCGCCAATACCTCAAACAACAAAGCACCACTAGGACATCCCTCCTTGATCACTCACCTTTGCAAGATAGCTGGGGTGGACACTTCTGCTCCACCATTTGAGAGGCCAAGAAAAGCTATTGATGAGGCTTATTACAGACAGTACTGTGGAGGTGAGGAAGCAGCTCAGCCAGTTCCACCACGCCGTGCTCGTAGAGAGAGAGGGCCAGCACAGAGCCAGACATCTGCTGAGACACATGAAGCATAACCATTCCAGATGAGGGACATATATATGTCTCTTATAGGTGCTCAGTTGCAGTCCATTCACAGAGGGCAGGTGGCCACTACTGAGATGATTGTGGGGATGTATGATACACCTCCAGCCCACAGTGGACTATGGATGAATTCCATAATGTGGTAGCTTGGCCAGAGGAACCAGTGCATGGAGGAGGAGCTGAAGCAGCTGAAGCTTCAGTTAGAGAGATGGAAGAAGATGAAGCTGATGATGATGATGCATTTGAAGATGATGAAGATGAGGAGGAGGAGGAAGATATAGAGGACTCCTCAGACTGATGAGGAGCTAAGATAGCATTTACTGATGAATGCTATCATATGCTTATGCTTTTGTTGGTTTAAGTTTTCTGAACTTATTTATTTTTTTTTGTTATTAGGGTTTGATGTACTCTATTGGACACCTGGTTTGTTATGATGGTTTGCTATTAATTGTGATTGTTTGATAAGTAATGCTTGATGATGCTTATTGATTGATTGATGTTGAGATGATGTGCACAGTAAAATGCTTATATAGGTGATTCACAAGCTTTGTGAACAAATGCAGGATATCATGATTGTGATTGTGAAATTAAGCAGGATGTGTATGTCAAATGTGAATGAGCTTATATGTGAGGTTTTGAGCTCCAGAGTTATTATTGTTGAATGCTATTACTTTGAAAGCATGAATGATTTTGCCCAGGTTTTCTATGATTGAATCATTTGCTTGTTTTGCATCATATGATCAAGGCCGTTTGTTGGAACCCTTTTTATTGGCCAAATTCATAAAGTTAGCCCACTAAAAGAGAACACTTTGTGTTCTATCCTTTGAACCCTTAGCCTTAAACATACACTGAAAACCCTTGATTGAAAATCTTTACCTTGAGTTAAGTAGAAGATCTTGTGTGGTATTGTTAAATGTTCAAGTTTGGGGTTGTTGGGAAAACATGAAAAAGGAAAAGCATTGAGCTAAGAGCTAAAAAGTAAGAATATGCAAAGAAAAAGAAAAGAAAAGAAAAAGAAGCAAAACTCAATGCGAATGCAAAGGCAAGTTGGGAAGAATAAGAAAAATTGTGTTGTTATTATTCTCTTAACTCAAGGATTTTGTGATCCAGAAAAACCAATTTTCTTGTTAGCCCAGCCACATTATAAGCCATTGAAAAGTCCTTGTGATGATGCATGCTTGTGAAGGTTTTTGATTGTGGTAAAATGAAAGGCAAAGTTGATTCATGTGACATTGTGATAGTGGAGTGAATGAGTGATTACCTCTTATACACTTGTGTGTGAGTGAAACACTTTACCTAGTGAGGAAATATTCCATGAGCACATGAACATCCATGCTTAATTGATTGATCATTCATGAAAAATAGCATTTGTATGACTTTGTGAACACTAAAGCATGTGCACATCTTGATTGAAATCTTGGTCATAAGTTTGATTAAAGTTTTTACTTATCTTGAAAAGAAGGTTTTTTTTGAATGAGTGAACCATCATATGAATTGGTTGAAGAGTGAGTTACATCTTGTTTGCTTGAGGACAAGCAAAGTTCTAAGTTTGGGGTTGTGATAACAGTTGAAAAACTGTTATTTTCATGCTTAAAATTGATACTAAAAGCAACCTTTATACTTAGAAACTAGCTTGAAATCATGCTTTTATTCATATTTTCAGAAATAAGAGAGCTGGACAGGTTTATGCTTGATTTCAGTGTTTTTGTGCAGGTTTTAAGGTGGATTTAATGAAAGAAGTGAAGAAGGAGAGAGATGGAATCAGAAAAGACATCAAAATGTGCAAAAGGAGAAGTCGCAACTGCCGCTGAGCGGCAGTTTACCGCTGAGCGGCACTCAGGAGTTCACGGGAGGACCGCTGAGGGGCAAAATGGCCGCTGAGGGGAAGAAACGACTCACGCACTTACCGCTGAGCGGTAGTTTACCGCTGAGCGGCACTATTTTTGGGCTTGGGCCTAATTTTCTGTAATTTACGAATAATATATAAGCTTTAGGGTTTCCTAGGGTTAGGATCTTTGGCAAAGACGAAGCAAACACTCTCTTTTTCACCCCTTGGGGGTAGATTGGGAGATGGTGACAGCTCTCCCCTTCTCTTTCTCGGGTTTTTCTATCTCTTTCATTCTTTCATTATTGTTCATCTAGGTTCACCATGAATATGGTGAACTAAACCTTGTATGTTTGTTAGGGAATCAATGTAATCTTTTGAAGCTCTCATATATGGAATTTGTGCTTGCATCTTAATCTAAGACTTATGCTTTCTTTCATCATTAGTTAGGGTTTTTCCTCTTTCCTCAAAGCTTGCTTTGTTTAACTCATTCAATGCATGATTATTGGTTTTTTCGATACGGGAACGTACGGGGAAGTCTAGATCCGGGGAATTTCTCCCAATAGTATATTGGTTGCCTTAAGCTCCTGTGCTAAAAAAACTAATTATTAGGAATGCTAGGAATCGTATGAACTCGTAATTAGGGAGAAGCCTTCTTGAAAGGTAATTTAGAGAGTGACATTAACAATGATGACTTGAATGTTGAATTCCTAAAATCTATGAGAGTGGATAAGATGAAATTGACCCCCAACAACATATTCATCAATATATTTCATTGAAAGTGCTTGTCTTTTGTTTTAGCCATTGATCAACCTCATGCATACATGCTTATTTTCATCTTTTGCATATTAAACTCCACTTATTTTGTTCTTAAGTCTTAGCTAATCAACAAATCACATAACTAAACTAGGCCGTGAGTCTATTGGGAGAACGATACTTGGTCTTACCGAGTTTATTACTTGAAATGATTCGGTCATACTTGCCTATTGTTAAACAAGTTTGTGACATCATATTTTGGTGATCATAAATTTGTCCATCAGCCATATAAAAGTCGTTTGTCCAATTATCAAGAAAATTCACAAAAAGAAGAAGGTCCACATTGCTTGGGTTGATAATGCCTCAAGTAGTTCAAGTGATTCTGTTCAAGAAACAAACTTATGTTTGACAGCTAATGTTGATGACACTACAAGCCAAGTAAATTGCTCTAGCCTTGACACTAGTGAATTTGATGTACAAAAAGCTTTTCTTGAATTGCTTGATGAATCTGAGAAATTAAATGTTGCTCATAAAAATTTGAAAAAGGAGTTTAAAGAATTGCAAATTAAATAGGAGAAAGAATTAGATGAGGAAGTTATTTTAAGAAATAAAATATGCAATTTAGAAATGAAAGAAATTACAAATGTTGAACATCCTGTTGAATGCCTTTCATGTAAGATTCACGTGCTTGATATTGATACTCTTGAAAATCTGCTTGAAGTTTCAACTAGAAATAATAATGTTGAAATGCCTATACCTGTTAAAAAGATTTATAAAAACAAAAGTGTTTTTAAAAGTAAGAACCAAATTAAAAGAACCCGTAGGGTATGGGTTGAAAAAGGAACTGTGTCTTATAGAAACCGAAATGTTGTCACATGCTTTTATTGTATGAAAAAGGGGCACACTTCTAACAAATGTAGAATTAAACATTTTGATGTTCCAAATGGAAAATATGCTTGGATTCCTGTTATAAAGTAAATTATCTCTAACGTCAAAGGACCCAAATGAGACTATGGGGACCAAAACTCTATTGTTTTATTTTGCAGGTTAATTTTTCAAAAGGAAAAGAAAGCTCTATGGTATCCTATTATTTTTTAAGAGCTTTGAAATAATTTATGAATGTTAGATGTGTCTTAAGTTGAAAATTTGGCCCAAATTTGTGTTTTTCGGAAATTAACATAAATAATCGATTACCAAGGGTAATAATTGATTATCTCGTCCTCAAAAATTTGGATTTTGGAAATTTGGCTCGCACAATCGATTATTTAAAGTAATAATTGATTATCTTAAGTCACAGCGTAAAAAAAAACTTTTTTTAAAATTTTTTTTTTTTGAGTCTGTTTTTAAAAGGGGATTATTACATTCATGGGAAGATATATGAGTTTGTTAGATATCTTGTTTTTATCTCTATTATAGATTAATTAATACTGTTTGTACTTCTTAATTAGAGTTGAATTTCTTCTTATATTCCATGAGGTATTATGTTATTTCATGTTATGAAATTTCAATTTTATTTCTGCTTTGAAATGCATCAATTCTTTTGTTGAGGGGGAGAAAATTTTGAGGGGAAGTTTTTTCCACTTTTTTACTTTTCACTTATGATAAAAAAGGGGAAGAAAACTTCTAATTTAAGTAGTGTAGTTATTACTAACATGTTTGTATGTTTGTAAGTATGAAATCTATGCAGGAAATTAGAAATGCTTTTAACAAGAAGATATTTTTTATCATCATAAAAAAGGGGGAGATTGTTACCAATGAGGAGCATTGGTATCTTGAAGCTATTGTGAAGTTTTGATGATGATAAAAGCTGAAAAATTGAAGACTCTAAATGCATCTTTGTTAAACGCATTTTGTAGAAACAAATGTATAGGATAAATTGTAATGATGTAAAAACTGTTAGAAGTTTTCGTATTTAGTGAGTCATTGCGCAAATAATCGATTATCAAGAGCAAATTTAGAAGAGAGTTGCTTGCGTAAATAATCGATTATTACACAGAATAATCGATTATCATTGTTTCATTTAATATTGTCCAAGTCTTTGGAATAATCGATTATTGCTCAGGATAATCGATTATCACATTTTGAAAACCCCATAACAGACACAAATAATCGATTATCACTTATGATAATCGATTATCAGTGACAGTTGGGAGATGTCTTTTCAGTTTTTGTCCCTGCACGAAACTAGGCTTATAAATAGAGGTCTTCATAGCTCTTAGAAAAAAACTTTTCAATTGAGAGTATTAAAGCTTTGTGCCTAAGGGAAGCTCTCTGTGAGTGAAAATAGTCCTCTATTGCTTTTGGGACTCCTGGAAGAGAGAGATCTCTCCCAGGCCGTAACTCTCTGCTTGTTGCTCTCCTCTTTTTATTTCCAAATATTTTGTCTTACTCCCATCTCCACTCCTTCCTTCCAGCCGTATTCCGGGTTCCCCGTCTTGTCCCCCTAGCTTCCTTACTATTTTTGGCTTTCTTCAATGGCCAAAATAAGCAAAAGGGGCCCCTCGAATTTTGGTGTCAGTGTATTTTTCTGCTTCCTCATTTTACGGATGTTTGCCAAATTCGTGGTGCCCACACGCCTAGATGCTGTAGCTTCGTCTGTGCATGCTGGACCGTGACTCTTCCATGGATGTGTGAATTAGCAGTTGTGTGCTTACTTCATTTCTCCCAGCAAATATGAATTACCCCTTCCATTTACCCTGCAGCTTCCTTAATTAGACCAAGACCGTGGAGTGTGAAGCTTCTCTTTGCTGGACCATGAAGTTCTTCTCTACTGGACCACCTGCTTCCAATCTCTTCCCCTTAACATGGTGGGCGTGAGCTGCTCTCCCTTGGACGTAAGTTGGACTGCACCAAAAATAATGTTGGCTTCCTTCTTCAAGTGCATCTTCTTCTTCTCAACGTGCTGGCTTTGGAGCTGCTGCCTTTGCTTTCATTCACGGCCTCTCCTCTTTGCAGAACTTGAAGCTGTTGGATATTGTATAAGCTCCATCACCGTGAAAGGGTGGCCACTCTCTTCTACCCAAGCCGAGACTCCACTCCAAGCTGCTTTCCTTCGTGTGGAGGATGCTGCTGGAACGTTTTGTGAAGGCTGGCCGTGATTTCTTCTTCAAGGTGCTGCACCGTTCCAGCTCCAAAATAAAATGTGCCTCTCCAAATATTAAATGCCCAAGTGTCTTGCTTTTTCAATTGAGAATAATAGGAGGCGCCACTTTTATTCCATGTGTACTGGATGCTTGTTAAAATGAAAGGGTCGTGTGCTTCTTTACAAAATGAAAGTCCAAAATCAAATGCTTATGTGGAGGAGTGGGAGAGCACGGAGAGTGAAAAAATCTGCACTCCAAACCGTGAGTGGTGGCTGATGTGAGCCTTCAATGTGGTGGTCCCATGTGTTGTCCAGCAAATAAAACAAACCGTTCAACATTTCTCATTGAATGAATTGAACATTTGCTTGGAATTCTCTCCCATGTGCCGTGAAGTGGTCGCCCAAATGTTGTCCAATTTTGCAAAATTCTGCACTAGAAAGCATGCAGCTGTGGCCTTCATATGTGGTCCCCTTCATCATTTATTCTAAATGCTTGCCAAAGAAGAAGTCAAAAGTTTTTACTGCAAATGGCCGTGTGTTTGTCTCCGCCTTTATTCCAACTTCTATTTTTGCCAAAATGAATTCTTGAATGGGTAAACCGTGACCATTTTGTATGTGCTACTAGACTCTTCAAAATTAATTTTTGTTTAGCCGTGATGTCCTTCCACAAATGAATTTGGCATCTCTTTTCTTATTTTGGAGTAAAGTGTAATTGATGTAGCAATTTCTTTTGACCTCCAAATATCCTAAAATATTTCCAATATTTTCCTTTTAAGGAGAATAATGAAAATAATTAATCATAGATAATTCAAATTAATCAAAATAAGAATTATCAGTCAAAATAAGCACAATTATGAAAAACAAGAAAATACTGGACAATTAAGCACAATTCCCCGATTAAATCCAATACAATAGACTAAGTGAAGTGAACAAAGTATTGACTCATCAAAATATACCACACTTAGTGTTTTGCACTCCTAGGCAAAATCAAGACGCAATCAGGGAATAGTTCAAAGGACATCAAAGGACTGAGACAGACGCAGCATACAGAAAATAAAAACTCGCAAGAAAATAAATAGAATTTACAAAGTTCTCAAGAAATCTGGACAGAGAAGAGATGTAGACAATATCCAACACAGAATCAAAGAAAAGCAGATACTTACAGAAATCTTCCAAGCAATTCAAAGTATGGCAAAAATAATTAATAAGTTCAAGAGGTGAATCAAAAATAACAAAACCTCACGGATGCACTATCAGTGTTTCTCTCAAGTGTATAAGGTAAAGAATTTTCAACTCAATGCACTCAAGAAAGCAAACACAAGCAGACTTGGCAAGTTTCTAATTGCAACACTTAAAACATATGCATGCTCAGATCAAAAGGTCTTTTATGGTTATAATGGGGCCAAGGACAGGGAGGATAAATATGGATAAGTAGCTATAGTTCAAAAGAAATAGAGGAGCAATGGGAATAAGTGTAAATACAGTCAAATCTCACCCAAACCTCTAATTCAATCCTTTTCTCGACTCCATTATTCACAAAATTGTTTTTTTCATTTTTTTTTTCTTTCTCATCATTTTCATTTTTCATCCTGTCTCTTTTCTTTTTTTTTTCTTTATCACACAACAGGATCATATTTTCTAAAACAAATCAAGATTAGGAACCAACTCGCCAATTTATCTGAATTCCCAAGAAGACCACACTTTTTCACAAAACACTTCTATAGCTCCAGACTTTCCTAAGGTTAAGGTCATTATATTTTTCACTTAGAGCTAGTGTATGAGCTTTAAAACAAAGAAATGAATACAGTATAGGCTCAAAAGGGGTATCAAAGGATAATAACAAGGTAGGCTTATTTGGCTAAAGAGGCTCAAGAATAAAAATGCCTTTATCATTTCTAAACATGCATATCCATCAAGAATTATCAAAAAGAATCAAGCCAAGGCATATGTGCAAGCAATCCAGATACATATCACACACAAGAAAGAGAATAAAGTGGCTCAAATCTCACACAGGGTTTTTGTGTCATAATTAACTCAACCTCTTAAACATTATAATCATCTTCCAAACAGAGAAAAGCAAGGATTTCAAACTAAGTATCAATGAAGTGAAGGAAAAATCTACAACTTAGACAAAATCCAGAATTGAAGAGAAAAATGTAAAATTTATTTCACCCAAAACACACTAAAAACAACTTAAAACAGAAAAAATTTAACACTCAAAACAAAAAATTTAACACACAAAACAAAGAAAAATCAGAGTCTCTCCCAATAGACCACACTTAAACTACACATTGTCCTCAATGTGTTCTACGCATACATCAGCAATCAAAACAGGAAACATATGATGGACAAGTGCAATAAAAGTAGGAAAAAGGGAGAGAAAGAAAATGCAAACTCCCGTAGGTTATGGTGGAAGCTGCCAATTTTGGACTTGTAGGGAGATATCTGCCACTTCAGTATCCAGCCAGGAAGTTTTGAGGACGAACTGCTTCATCCTCCAGATCTGATCTAGCAGTGAAATGTTTTCCACAGCTGGATCTGAACAGTGATTGTTGATGAGCCGGTTCAGCAGGTGCTTATTACTGTTGAAACTTTTGTGAATGCTGGCACCTTTGTCTTCCAGCATGGGTGCATGTTGGTCAAATTCATTTGTGTCTCCTGCAATAGGGTTAGTGCAATTTGGTTCCACAGAAATTTCATGCAGGGGTATAACACCCAAATCCAATGTAACAGGCTGAACCTCAGATACATCCTCAGAACATGAATCAATTTCAAAATTACAAACTATATCAACCACAGACTCAGATTCATGTTCAATGCATGGAGAATAATCATTTGGATGTGACATCAAAAAGTGGTTCTCATCATGCACAGAGGGAAAATTAAACACATGCTCATTAAGAATATAATCATCAACATACCCCTCAACAATATAATCATCAATATAATCAAATTGAGGTATGCTTACCTCCTCTTCCTTGAAGATTGCTAGAGTGTGGGAAGATGAAGGTAGTCTACCTATCTCAGAAGTACTGCTTATTCCTGCCTGGGCCTCAAAATCTTCATCAGTCTCTTTAGGTGCAAGAGTGGGCATCTGCCTGATCTGATCAATCATATTCTTCATGGCAGCTTGAGTTTCCTGCTGGATTTTCGAACTGAATTCTCTGTATGGTCATCTGCTCTATTAACTCCTTCAATGTGGGTTCAGAAGTAGAAGGCTGAGGAGCTATTTGAGTAGGAGCATCATACTGCTGACTCTCGTATTGTGGGACTGGCGGAGGGATAAAAGTATCCTGAGATGGTGCTTCCTGATATTTCTGTGGAGTATCATACCATCCCAACCTTATGTCATTCCGTCCAGAATCGTGGTTGTAACTATTTTGCACACGGGGAAATTTCTTCAGAAATTGACTCTTAAGATTTTCCCATCTGATGACGAATCCTCGAGGAAGACGATCTTTCCAATCCCTTGCTGCTCCTTTTAATGAGTACGAAAATGCCCTTAAGAAAACCTGATCATCTGTGACATTTGGAGGTTTCATTGTAGAACAAATTTTATAGAAATTTTCCAAATGTTCATGTGGGCATTCACCTGCAAAACCATGAAACTGGGACAACATTTTTATCATTCCAGTGTTGAGATAAAGATGATCACCTTCCCTGTTTGGTGGAACTGGCTCCCAAGGAGAGCTCTCAAAAGTTGGAGGATGAGCCATATTTTTCTCAACTGAAAAGTCAACAGAATTACAATACCATGCAGAGGGAGAATCATAATTATAGGCACTCGCAGAATAAGCACTATTCCCATAATTAAAATAGATAGACATGGAAAAATAAAAAGTAAAAAACTAAAAACTAAAAATTACGAAACAGATAAAACAAAACACATTTATACATGTAACACGCACACACAAAACAGAACATAATTTTTTAAAAAGAAATTGAATTTACTAGGCACGGAACCCTCGACCTCTCTCTCTCGAGAACCCTAATTCCACCTTTATTCCCTGCAACTTTCATTCCACCTCTCTTCTCTCTCGACCTCTCCTCTCGAGCCTTAATTCTATTTCACATTTCTCTGCAACCTTCCTTCCAGCTCTCCTCTTCCTTTCATTCTTCGTTCTTCTTGCATATAACTCTCACATAAAGTTATAAACACTGAAACAACGACAGCAAGTTTCACCGTCTTCACCCTCTTACTTTCCTTTTTCGCAGGGACACACAACATAAGCTTCTCTCGTTTTCGTTTTCAACCGCTCTCAAAACCCTCTAAAAGCAGCTCGGTAAACCCTTTTCCTTTTTCTTATAATTTTCTATGTTTAAATATTTGTATAAAAATTATGATATTTATCTTAAAGAGTTGAACGATCGATTTTCTTAAATCACCATCGTCAACTCTTCCTGCACGATCGGTGGAACTCTATTAGGGTTCCAGAATATCATCTGCGTCTTTGTGAGGATAAGAAAATTTGGGTTTCTGAGAATAAAAAAATTAGGTTTTTTGAGGACACGAAGGAAGAGAAGTGGGAATGAAGGAAATTTTGGGATAAAATCAAGAAGGAGGAAGAAAAAGGTGGTGATAATAAGTTTAGAGGCATTCATGAGGGCAAGGTTAAGGAAGAAGACACTGAAGGTGTCCATGGCTCAACTTCTTCCAAGGACACTGTATTTGACAACCAAGGTTGTTGGTGTCAGTGCGTTTGCAGATGTAGGAGCTCATCCGAGGATATATCTTTGGTCGAGGTTTTTTCTTGTCAACCATTAATGCTTGTTTATGGAAATTAATCTAAACCCGTGGTGATTTTTGCAAGGAACTCGGGGAAGGGGATTGGGCTTTTCAATGTTTGATTATATATTAGTTTAACTTGGTTGGGAGTTTGGTGTGATTTCTATTTTTCTATTTTGATGATGGTTATGACATGGATAGATATTGTTTTTGGAATAAACTGACTTTTAAAAGGATGGTTATATAGTGCCATGTTGTTGTCTTTGTGATGTTATGGATGATCATTTTTGTTCAAATTCTCATCTGCATACCACATGATTAACCATTGGCCAGAGGTCTTTCCTGCAGCTACAGATTCACGCTACTTCCGTGACCTTGGATTACCAGCTATTGGATTCTCACCTATGGCAAACACCCCTCTTCTACTCCATGACCATAATGAGGTGATTCCTTTAATTTATTGTATGCATAATTGCTTGTTTTGTCAGTGAGCTTATTTGCATAAGAGTATGTTTTTCGAATCTAAAACTATTTTTCGATCTTAAAATATTAAAAATAAGATGTTAGAATGTTTATTATATTTTTATTTACGAGTGATTTGGAAAATACCACTTTTATGGGGTGGAGGAAGTAGTTTATTCATGTTCGAAGTAAAGCCAATTTTATTTTGTGGGATAAGAATCGTTAGTGTCTCTATTCTAGTTACTTTTGGAATAAGTATTTAATTATAGTAATTAAACTGGCACAAATAGAAAATTAATTAACCTAGAATAAACATACTGTCAAAATACTCCCTCAGTTTTTGGTGGCTAAAGCTATTATTGTATATTCAATGGTTTTGTTGTTCATGGATCTTTATGGGATGACGCACACAAAACTTATGCAATAAATCTATAAATTATTAACATAAAGAAGAAAAATCCATATCTATTTTTTCTAATGTTATGTTCTGAGCGGTGACTAGAGCTGTCAAATTTTTTCAAAGCCCCAAGGCCAACCCTGCCTTTTCTACACTGAGGCCCATTTTGTTTGACCCACCTTTGAGGGGGCTTTTTCCAGAGCCCCTAGCCCCCAAAACCCCAGAAAATGGGTTGGGATTAAATTAGGGCCGGGTTAGCCCCTAGTCCCAAAACCCCATTTTTCTGTTTACCCTGGACATCCTGTTTTCTTGACAAACGTTTACCTTTAAGAGCTCCACAACAATCTATTGAGACGGCAGCGCATAGCAGTACAGGCGGCGGCAACACAGCACTTGACGGCAACACACGGTGGTATATGCGGCGACGATATCAACGATCGAGTGGTTGAAAGAAGAATCGTGAACGAGGTTAGGTTTTCTTTCAAATACTTCTTCTCGTGCTTTTAGTTTCACCGTGATGTTCTGAGAACAGTTTACTCGGGTTCCCAAATGAACACATCTTTCATCTATCATAAACTTATTCTCTACATTTCTCAATCTGGGTTAATCATCTCTCCATTACTTTTCAACCTTTTCTATATCTTTCTCTCTCTAAAAGCAATGCATTTTTTCTGATTACTTAAACATGTGGGGTTTTATTCTTGCCCCCCTTATCAAAGTCTCTCTGGATTTTTTTTTCTTTTTTCTTGAGTGATTTATTGTAATGTTACTAATTTTAAGTATTTATAGTTCTTCAATGTTGAGTGAGTTCATGGGAGAGTGGGTATGATGAGTTGACTCAATTTATCTCCTTCTAATTTAGAAACACTTTTAAAAATCTAATTATAATCCAAAAGAAATTGGATCTGAAAACGGAACATGCTTTAACAAATTCTAGAACTTCAAATTGAAAACCATCTTTGGAAGAACCAAACTGTACCTTCTTCTTCGCAGCTTCCTTAATACCAAGAACATACATAACGCTCTCATCATGTTTGCTTATCCCTTAAAAATACACCCAAAAGTATAATTCTTAAAAATATCACATAGGGTTGTTTTTACTATAAAGTTGGATAAGACTGCAAAATATTTGCTTCAACATGCAACTTTTCCCACTTTTTTTGTAACTTTTTTTCTCAATTGCTGTTGTTGGGGAATTGTAATATGCAATTTTTTGTGTGCAGAGCTTTGAAATTAAGGATGGAGACAGTTGCAAGTTATGAAGGCATGTACTATAATTACTTCAGCATAGGTACTTTAATGAAAATGTCTGGAGATGGTATCATGTCTATTTTAGATTTTTAATGTCTTTAGTAGTAGTTGAGATTAATCATTGAGAAAGATGTTGTATATGTTGTGTTATTTTAAAACCAAATTGCTCCTTGAATGGTATTGATGCATCTCAGGGAATATTGCAAGTGGAATATTTGCCTTCAATATAGAACCAAAATACTAATTACTCTTTACTATTTCATTATTCATTTCAATATTTCATAGTCTTTTATAAACATTTTCTATTTTCATTATCTCTAACTTTTCTTAAATTATTGGGAACTAATTCATTTCCTTTTTCACAATATTGTACTAGTTAAACCTCGGCAAGTGGGGATAAATTTTGACTTATCATTCTTTTAAATAAGTTTCTTTCTTTTCTATAAACCCTCCATCTCCAAAGACCAATGGCAAAGCGTAGAGCTGGTGAAAATTCTCTTTTTCCCTTTCACCTTTTATGTGATTTCTTAGTTTTTCCGTGTAGATGTACCTTGTGTCAAAGCATCCGTTCATGGAGATCTTGAAAGCAAAAGACGCATGTTGCTTTATGATATTATGTTATGGCTTTCGCTTGAAAGAATATTTGGGTGGGAGCAAGTGAAGCTTATCGAGTTACTGTCTCTTTTGTCAAATTGTTATTCAATATTTTCATCAATGTTGAACATTATGAAATCATGATCCTTATTTTATTTTCTTTCCACATTTGTCACTAGAAAATGTTATCTCTTAAGCTTTGCTTCTGATATCAAACCCTGCACCTCTTTAAACTAATCACTATCTTTTTGTTTATAAAAAGATGAGAAAGAAGCTTTATTGCTTAATTTATAGCAGTAATTTGTTCTTATATGATCCGGATTCGTATCTTGTTTAGCTTATAGGCAGCCTATAAGTTTTAAACGTGGACAACCAACACACTGCTTGTTCTATTAACAGGTATTGCACTTTTGATTGCTACTCCACGGGATAAAAACATAACGGGTAAATGTTGCTAATGATTCATTTTGTTTTATCTGCCTTTTGTTTTATCCATGTACAAGAAAGGATGCAGGATTGATTTGACTAGATTTTTTATTCTTTGGTGCCTACATAATGCCTTGTGTGAGTGATCTGTTTGGTATAATTTGATATGATGATTTTATATTTTTGTACATAAATTTTTGTAAAAAAAAGGCCCATGGGCTGGCCCTGACCCATAGGACTTTGGGGGCTTTTAGCCCTGGGGCCTTTTCAATAAAATTTTTTTTTGGCCCTGTGGGCTTTTTTGGTCTCAACCAACGTGGACTAGGGCCAAATCTTGTTAATGGGACTGACTTGACAATTCTAGCAGTGACAGAAGTTAGAATACCGTTTTTTAAATTGGATACTTTATCGAAATGTTGTACGAGAATTGACTGTTTCTACTTTAAACTGTTGTTCTGCTTTAATATTGAATATAAGTACTACACCACAAAGATATCCAATTTAAAAATATGGAAAGTGTAATCAGCAGGAGGGAGGGTTGAACAAGGGACGAGAGAGTGTGCTTCTTCTGGTATACACTTGAAAAATAAATGAGAAAATAAAGTTAAACGAACTCTGAAATTTAAACCAAACTCACAAAGCTTGAAACAAAGTCATCCTAAATCTTATTCCAAAGCTTAAACTTCAGCAATGGAATTCCCTAAAAATTAATGAATAAAGCATATATGATTAAGAATCAATTCAAATACATGAGAGTTCACAAGGTTACATCATTCCCCAACAACAAATAGAGTTTAGTTTCCCATAGACCTGGAGAAACTAGATGTACAATGGAAAAGCATGAGATATAAAACCCTAAGAGTAGAAGAGGAAGCTTTCGTCTCCAAATCCGCCTTCAGAGAGTAAAAGAGTGTGCTGTTGCGTTGCTCTAGCTAGAGATACAAAATCTAGAGTGCCTAGGTCCTTTAAATAAAGTTGGAAAAGAGTAGAAATAGGGCCCGGTCCAAAAGAGTCGAAATAGAGCAAAAATTGGGCCGGATCAGCAACGCACACCGCTCGGGCGCCCCATTTGGCCGCTCAGGCGGTGGACGTCAATTTCCGTAAGGCTTGAGCAATCAATTTTGCCCGGGCTTCGGGTGTTCGACGCCCGAGCGGCCTAGCCCGCCTGGGCGGCGGGCGTCGATTTGTCCACGCCCAAGCCTCCTGTAGGTCGCCCAAGCTTCGTGCGGTTCCCTCTTCTGGTGCTTTTCTAGGCCTTTCTCAGCTCTATATCCTATTTCAAGCTTGAAACAAAGTCATTCTAAATCTTATTTCAAGCTTAAACTTCAGCTTTGGAATTCTGCATGTAAGATGCATGGCCTTTGTCTGCACGTGTCAAGAAAAAAGGAAAATATCAGTGTACTTCATCACACTGTAATTAAAATATGAAAAGTGCTCACCTTGATTCTATTTCTTAGGAATCACTCATGTTTATTGTAGAAGCTGTAATTTCTACTGCAGAATCAGTACAAGACCCCTTTGAAGATAAATTTTCATGAAGGATCTTTTTTCCGACATAGAATGTTGGTGTTTGAGGTAAGGAAACTATTGCACTTTTGTTTGTCAACATTGATACAATCTCAGACATGGTGGGTCGATCATCTGCATAATGTTCTACACACAACAGACCAATATGAATGCATCTTTGTACTTCATCAGGATCAATAGACTCCTTTATTGATGGATCAACTAACTCTGAACATGCACCTTCTTTCCATAACTCCCATGTCTGTCAATATTTTACTCAAATTAGAAATATGGAACAATAAGAAAAAATAACACAATGTGACTAATTTACATACATGTCCTAATAGATTTAATGGCCGATCAACATCATAGCAACCAAGGCTTCTTCTTCCACTAACAATTTCAAGTAACAACACTCCAAAACTATACACATCAGACTTTGTAGAGAAAGCTCCTTCCATCATATATTCTGGAGACATGTAACCACTACAAGAAAAACTAATTTGTAACATGATGAAATCATTTTTATATATTCATTGAAAATGGAACCAAGAGAGTTTATCAAGCTCACTGTGTTCCAACAATTCTGTTGGTATTTGAGGCTGACTCATGTTGTGTGAATATTCTCGCCATTCCAAAATCTGAAATTTTTGGATTCATGGTTTCATCTAAAAGAATGTTGCTAGATTCATGTCTTTGTGAATGACTCTGAGTCTTGAATACTTGTGAAGATAAAGTAATCCTTGAGAAATTCCTTTTATTATTTTGAAGCGCTTCTTCAAATCTAGTAATTTGCCTCTTGTACCATCTTTCAATTGTCAACATTTATATTTTGATGGGTTAGTATGTGTACCAAACAACGTTGACTAGAAGTTTTCCCATATAAGTATTCTAATTGACGCATAATAAAAGAACACATAATTAAAAGGAGTCCTGTATATTTCTCACCGAATAGATAGAAATCCAAACTTTTATTAGGCATGTACTCGTAAATTAGAATCTTCTCTTCTTCATAAATGTAACAACCAAGTAGTTGTACAAGATTCATGTGTTGAAGTTCACATATTAGTGTTAGTTCATTTTTAAACTCCACAATTCCTTATCCAGATGTTTTTGAAAATCTTTTTACAGCAATCTGTTGCCCTGTTGGAAGAATTCCCTGAAATAACAGTAAAATAACAAATATTAAGTACTCTAATTGACACATTTTGTTAATGCATAACTTCATTGATTTCAAGTCACCTTATAAACAGGTCCAAAGCCTCCTTGTCCTAACTTATTCTCCGATGAAAATCCGTTTGTTGCTTCCATAACTGATGTATAATTAAACACTGTTGGCATCTTTCAATTGTCAACATTTATATTTTGATGGGTTAGTATGTGTACCAAACAACGTTGACTAGAAGTTTTCCCATATAAATATTCTAATTGACGCATAATAAAAGAACACATAATTAAAAGGAGTCCTGTATATTTCTCACCGAATAGATAGAAATCCAAACTTTTATTAGGCATGTACTCGTAAATTAGAATCTTCTCTTTTTCATAAATGTAACAACCAAGTAGTTGTACAAGATTCATGTGTTGAAGTTCACATATTAGTGTTAGTTCATTTTTAAACTCCACAATTCCTTGTTCAGATGTTTTTGAAAATCTTTTTACAACAATCTGTTGCCCTGTTGGAAGAATTCCCTGAAATAACAGTAAAATAACAAATATTAAGTACTCTAATTGACACATTTTGTTAATACATAACTTCATTGATTTCAAGTCACCTTATAAACAGGTCCAAAGCCTCCTTGTCCTAACTTATTCTCCGATGAAAATCCGTTTGTTGCTTCCATAACTGATGTATAATTAAACACTGATAGGCCATGTCCCTTTTTTAAATCATCTTCAAAATCTTCCATTGCAGATGATCGACTATAAGTTGCCAAGTATGCCATCTTCGTCACCTTCCTTCGACTCTTCTTCTCTGTTTGATGAATGTGAGAAAGATTAAAATATACACAAAGTATCAAAAGACTGAGCTTAGTGCTGTATGTACTAATCTGATTTTGAAGTACGTAACAACCTTGAAACACATATTTTCTCTTCTTTAAGGCTAGGCAAATAGTCAATAGACAAATTGCAAGTAGAGCTGCTGCTGCTACTGCAACTATCCATGTCCACTTTTTTGTACCTGCATAGAATTTTTACTTAAGTAACAATGGATATTGTTATTATAAGTTTTGCAAAGACTGCTTTCTGTTAGCCGACACACAATCTTGACTGTACGTGATTAAGGTATATAAAAAACCTGATTGAATTAAATTTATCAAAATATTATGTTTTATGATGTACAAAACTGATTTTGAAGTACGTAACTACCTTGAAACACATATATTCGTTTCTTTACGACTAGGCAATTAGTGAATAGGCAAATTGCAAGTAGAGCAGTTCCAAATCCACTTTTTTTACCAATGTAGAATGTTTACATTTAATATTGTAACTTTTCAACAAACAACAATGACTGATTTCTCTTAGGGGACAAACAATCTTTAGTGTATGTGACTACATTAAAAAAAATAACCGATTGAGTTAAAAAATTAGAAAAAATCGTACATAAAGTAAACAGTAGTATAAACTAAAGAAATCAATCGAACAATATATTTGACTTACCCTTATGAAGAGACAACGTGTTCACCAACAAAGAATATACATCCAGTTCCATTTGAGTAAAAATCCATGAATCCAATGCAAGTACAATTACTCCAGCAACTGACCTCACAATCACTGTGACCATAACTTACATTTGCTTCACTGCTTAAATTGTTAAATCTGATGAAACCAGTATGTTTCTAAAATACATCACCAGGATTCCTACACTTGGGTATATCCTGCCATCTTTGGCAACCTCCGTCAGTGTAGTTATATCCATAACACAAATCAGCCCTTGCAACATATACTTCACCATCAGATATCTGCCCAATATTTGATAACGTCCACGTTCGAACAGGGTCTTCATTTTTTGCAGTTGTGAAAGAGAAGGAGTTTTCGTCCCCGTTAGACACAAGTGTGTACTTCAACCTGCGTTGCGCATCCTCTGAAATGTACTCAAATCTATTGTTCCTCAGTTTCCCACTTCGCCAACAAACTTTTCCCCGTCTCCTTATGATCAATTCTTGTTCAACGTGTTCCCATTCAAGGCTAAAGGCACATGGAGAGGGAAGTGCATTGGTAAACCCTGAAACCACTAACCAACGATGGCCTGTTTTGTGATTAACACCTAACTTCTGGGTGGGGAGCAAAGTGTCAGTGGGATAATCAAAACTCTGCCACAAGAGAGTGTTTGTTCCATTAGGGTGAAGTTGTTGAAGCACAAAGTTGCCTGTGTCCAACAAAGTGGCCTTAGTGTTGTAGATAGCTTTTGATGGAGAATAGAGGATTATTGGCTTCCCTCGTTGAGATTCAATTTTCAGCACCCCTGAGCGGTTAAGTGACAAAACTGCAGAGTCCTTGTCAACAGGTTGGTTTTTCATCTAAACTTCAGAACTTGGTTATAATTTCAAATAATTCAGAGGATACAGGACTTTTATTTGAAATTATAACCAAGTTCTGAAGTTTAGATGAAAAACCAACCTGTTGACAAGGACTCTGCAGTTTTGTCACTTAACCGCTCAGGGGTGCTGAAAATTGAATCTCAACGAGGGAAGCCAATAATCCTCTATTCTCCATCAAAAGCTATCTACAACACTAAGGCCACTTTGTTGGACACAGGCAACTTTGTGCTTCAACAACTTCACCCTAATGGAACAAACACTCTCTTGTGGCAGAGTTTTGATTATCCCACTGACACTTTGCTCCCCACCCAGAAGTTAGGTGTTAATCACAAAACAGGCCATCGTTGGTTAGTGGTTTCAGGGTTTACCAATGCACTTCCCTCTCCATGTGCCTTTAGCCTTGAATGGGAACACGTTGAACAAGAATTGATCATAAGGAGACGGGGAAAAGTTTGTTGGCGAAGTGGGAAACTGAGGAACAATAGATTTGAGTACATTTCAGAAGATGCGCAACGCAGGTTGAAGTACACACTTGTGTCTAACGGGGACGAAAACTCCTTCTCTTTCACAACTGCAAAAAATGAAGACCCTGTTCGAACGTGGACGTTATCAAATATTGGGCAGATATCTGATGGTGAAGTATATGTTACAAGGGCTGATTTGTGTTATGGATATAACAACACTGACGGAGGTTGCCAAAGATGGCAGGATATACCCAAGTGTAGGAATCCTGGTGATGTATTTTAGAAACATACTGGTTTCATCAGATTTAACAATTTAAGCAGTGAAGCAAATGTAAGTTATGGTCACAGTGATTGTGAGGCCAGTTGCTGGAGTAATTGTACTTGCATTGGATTCATGGATTTTTACTCAAATGGAACTGGATGTATATTCTTTGTTGGTGAACACGTTGTCTCTTCATAAGGATAAGTCAAATATATTGTTCGATTGATTTCTTTAGTTTATACTACTGTTTACTTTATGTACGATTTTTTCTAATTTTTTAACTCAATCGGTTATTTTTTTTAATGTAGTCACATACACTAAAGATTGTTTGTCCCCTAAGAGAAATCAGTCATTGTTGTTTGTTGAAAAGTTACAATATTAATTGTAAACATTCTACATTGGTAAAAAAAGTGGATTTGGAACTGCTCTACTTGCAATTTGCCTATTCACTAATTGCCTAGCCGTAAAGAAACGAATATATGTGTTTCAAGGTAGTTACGTACTTCAAAATCAGTTTTGTACATCATAAAACATAATATTTTGATAAATTTAATTCAATCAGGTTTTTTATATACCTTAATCACGTACAGTCAAGATTGTGTGTCGGCTAACAGAAAGCAGTCTTTGCAAAACTTATAATAACAATATCCATTGTTACTTAAGTAAAAATTCTATGCAGGTACAAAAAAGTGGACATGGATAGTTGCAGTAGCAGCAGCAGCTCTACTTGCAATTTGTCTATTGACTATTTGCCTAGCCTTAAAGAAGAGAAAAATATGTGTTTCAAGGTTGTTACGTACTTCAAAATCAGATTAGTACATACAGCACTAAGCTCAGTCTTTTGATACTTTGTGTATATTTTAATCTTTCTCACATTCATCAAACAGAGAAGAAGAGTCGAAGGAAGGTGACGAAGATGGCTTACTTGGCAACTTGTAGTCGGTCATCTGCAATGGAAGATTTTGAAGATGATTTAAAAAAGGGACATGGCCTAACAGTGTTTAATTATACATCAGTTATGGAAGCAACAAACGGATTTTCATCGGAGAATAAGTTAGGACAAGGAGGCTTTGGACCTGTTTATAAGGTGACTTGGAATCAATGAAGTTATGCATTAACAAAATGTGTCAATTAGAGTACTTAATATTTGTTATTTTACTGTTATTTCAGGGAATTCTTCCAACAGGGCAACAGATTGCTGTAAAAAGATTTTCAAAAACATCTGGACAAGGAATTGTGGAGTTTAAAAATGAACTAACACTAATATGTGAACTTCAACACATGAATCTTGTACAACTACTTGGTTGTTACATTTATGAAAAAGAGAAGATTCTAATTTACGAGTACATGCCTAATAAAAGTTTGGATTTCTATCTATTCGGTGAGAAATATACAGGACTCCTTTTAATTATGTGTTCTTTTATTATGCGTCAATTAGAATATTTATATGGGAAAACTTCTAGTCAACGTTGTTTGGTACACATACTAACCCATCAAAATATAAATGTTGACAATTGAAAGATGCCAACAGTGTTTAATTATACATCAGTTATGGAAGCAACAAACGGATTTTCATCGGAGAATAACTTAGGACAAGGAGGCTTTGGACCTGTTTATAAGGTGACTTGAAATCAATGAAGTTATGCATTAACAAAATGTGTCAATTAGAGTACTTAATATTTGTTATTTTACTGTTATTTCAGGGAATTCTTCCAACAGGGCAACAGATTGCTGTAAAAAGATTGTCAAAAACATCTGGACAAGGAATTGTGGAGTTTAAAAATGAACTAACACTAATATGTGAACTTCAACACATGAATCTTGTACAACTACTTGGTTGTTACATTTATGAAGAAGAGAAGATTCTAATTTACGAGTACATGCCTAATAAAAGTTTGGATTTCTATCTATTCGGTGAGAAATATACAGGACTCCTTTTAATTATGTGTTCTTTTATTATGCGTCAATTAGAATACTTATGTGGGAAAACTTCTAGTCAACGTTGTTTGGTACACATACTAACCTATCAAAATATAAATGTTGACAATTGAAAGATGGTACAAGAGGCAAATTACTAGATTTGAAGAAGCGCTTCAAAATAATAAAAGGAATTTCTCAAGGATTACTTTATCTTCACAAGTATTCAAGACTCAGAGTCATTCACAAAGACATGAATCTAGCAACATTCTTTTAGATGAAACCATGAATCCAAAAATTTCAGATTTTGGAATGGCGAGAATATTCACACAACATGAGTCAGCCTCAAATACCAACAGAATTGTTGGAACACAGTGAGCTTGATAAACTCTCTTGGTTCCATTTTCAATGAATATATAAAAATGATTTCATCATGTTACAAATTAGTTTTTCTTGTAGTGGTTACATGTCTCCAGAATATATGATGGAAGGAGCTTTCTCTACAAAGTCTGATGTGTATAGTTTTGGAGTGTTGTTACTTGAAATTGTTAGTGGAAGAAGAAGCCTTGGTTGCTATGATGTTGATCGGCCATTAAATCTATTAGGACATGTATGTAAATTAGTCACATTGTGTTATTTTTTCTTATTGTTCCATATTTCTAATTTGAGTAAAATATTGACAGACATGGGAGTTATGGAAAGAAGGTGCATGTTCAGAGTTAGTTGATCCATCAATAAAGGAGTCTATTGATCCTGATGAAGTACAAAGATGCATTCATATTGGTCTGTTGTGTGTAGAACATTATGCAGATGATCGACCCACCATGTCTGAGATTGTATCAATGTTGACAAACAAAAGTGCAATAGTTTCCTTACCTCAAACACCAACATTCTATGTCGGAAAAAAGATCCTTCATGAAAATTTATCTTCAAAGGGGTCTTGTACTGATTCTGCAGTAGAAATTACAGCTTCTACAATAAACATGAGTGATTCCTAAGAAATAGAATCAAGGTGAGCACTTTTCATATTTTAATTACAGTGTGATGAAGTACACTGATATTTTCCTTTTTTCTTGACACGTGCAGACAAAGGCCATGCATCTTACATGCAGAATTCCAAAGCTGAAGTTTAAGCTTGAAATAAGATTTAGAATGACTTTGTTTCAAGCTTGAAATAGGATATAGAGCTGAGAAAGGCCTAGAAAAGCACCAGAAGAGGGAACCGCACGAAGCTTGGGCGACCTACAGGAGGCTTGGCGTGGACAAATCGACGCCCGCCGCCCGGGCAGGCTAGGCCGCTCGGGCGTCGGACACCCGAAGCCCGGGCAAAATTGATGGCTCAAGCCTTACGAAAATCGACGTCCACCGCCTGAGCGGCCAAATGGGGCGCCCGAGCGGTGTGCGTTGCTGATCCGGCCCAATTTTTGCTCTATTTCGACTCTTTTGGACCGGGCCCTATTTCTACTCTTTTCCAACTTTATTTAAAGGAGCTAGGCGCTCTAGATTTTGTATCTCTATCTGGAGCAACGCAACAACACACTCTTTTACTCTCTGAAGGCGAATTTGGAGACGGAAGCTTCCTCTTCTACTCTTAGGGTTTTATATCTCATGTTTTTCCATTGTACATCTAGTTTCTCCAGGTCTATGGGAAACTAAACTCTATTTGTTGTTGGAGAATGATGTAACCTTGTGAACTCTCATGTATTTGAATTGATTCTTAATCATATATGCTTTATTCATTAATTTTTAGGGAATTCCAAAGCTGAAGTTTAAGCTTTGGAATAAGACTTAGGATGACTTTGTTTCAAGCTTTGTGAGTTTGGTTTAAATTTCAGAGTTCGTTTAACTTTATTTTCTCATTTATTTTTCAAGTGTATACCAGAAGAAGCACACTCTCTCGTCCCTTGTGCAACCCTCCCTCCTGCTGATTACACTTTCCATATTTTTAAATTGGATATCTTTGTGGTGTAGTACTTATATTCATATTAAAGCAGAACAACAGCTTAAAGTAGAAACGACCAATTCTCGTACAACATTTCGATAAAGTATCCAATTTAAAAAACGGTCTTCTAACTTCTGTCACCGGACTCTCCGCTCAGAACATAACATTAGAAAAAATAGATACGGATTTTTCTTCTTTATGTTAATAATTTATAGATTTATTGCATAAGTTTTGTGTGCGTCATCTCGACTTATACTTTGAAGATTATAAATATGTTGTATTACGGTTTCTATATTGATGTCCATGCTGCACAATATCCCAGTGACACTAATTTGGTACCCACCAGGAAAAGGGCTAATACCAAAACCCATACGAGGAATGGTCTGCAAACAATTGAATTTGATATTATTATAAGTGATTAAGTACATATCTAAATGGATTCTTGTAAAGGAAAATGTTTATGGAAAGACTTATTATTTAAGTAAATTGTTGAAAGTTACTTATATAGCTTGAAGTCAACAATTAAAAAAAAAAATTATTATTAGTTTTTTAGAAATTTAGCAAGTGTAGTTCTGGTGTACACTTGGAAGCCAGAACTATATATATACAACTATTTGTATTGAATTGGAGTCTTTAAATAAGAATTCTTTTGTTTCTAAGGTTGGAGCTAGCCAACTTTTGACTTTTGATATTTGGTATCATTTAGCTTGTGGCATTTGGAAATGATGGTGACCACAAAGGAAATGGAAATCTGGATGGAGTTGATAGAATAAATGTTCATATGTGCAAGAATCAACAAAGAAATTATTGGATTTGGCGCAACAAGTTGGGCCAAATTTCGCACGATGCGTACCGTGGGTTTAACTTAACTAGATCTAACATGGGTTTGACTCCACTTGACCCAATTTGAAGTCAACTTGACTAGGCCTGACAAGGGTCTAACATGACCTAACTCGACTTTATTGGGCTCGAGTGGGTTGTATTCAACTCAATCTGATATACTTTTGACTCGTCTGTCTAAGATGTGTCAACTTGATTCGATCCTACGTGGGTCCAACTCGATTTCAACTTTTGAAGGCTCGACTTAACTTGACCAAACATGGGTCTGACCTCAGTCATCGGTTTCAACAGGTCAACAGGGCTCGTAGCGGTCGGTAAGATGTTACAACTGTGGGGGACCTCACCTCAAGTCTTTCTGTCCTCTGTTGGGAGGATACAGGAGATGTAATCGGTGTGGAAGAGAGGGCCACTATGAGAAAGATTGTCCTATGGGCAGAAGGGTTGTCTCGCGACCGCCGAGTGCTGAGAGATTTCAGCAAAGGAGTGGGGGTCGAGCATAAGCTGTAGGCCGAGTCTACGCAATGAAAGGATCAGAGGCAGCAAATTCAAGTAATCTTTTTATCAGTACTTGTTTTTTGCATGAAGTATCTTGTTGTGTGTTGTTTGTCTCGGGGGCAACACATTCCTTTATCTCAAAGGAATGTGTTTAAAAGTTGGGTTTGTCAATCGAGGATTTACAGTTTGATCTGGTGGTGTCAACCCCAGCAGCTGGTGTAGTTCAGACATCTACCATGTGTGCTAGATGTCAAGTTGAGGTTGAGGGTCGTAGGTTCAAAGTGAACCTTATCTGTTTACCTCTCAAAGGTTTGGAGGTAATTCTAGGAATGGATTGGTTAGCCGCCAATCATATTCTTATAAATTGTGGTAAGAAGAAGTTGGTGTTTCCAAAGGAAGAAAAGAAGATGTTGTTGTCGGTCGGTCAGTTGAAGCAAGAGTTAAGAGAAGGGCTAGTTGTTTTCTGGTGCTATTGATAACGATTTAAAATCCGTTATCTGTGATGTAATTTTGATACTAAATACACCCTTTTTGACTTAGAAACTTGCTTGGACTCATGCTTTTTCATTAAGTTGTGTGAATAAGAGAGTTGAGGTTAAATTTGATGATTTTATGACTAATTCTCTTTGTTTTGATAGAAAATAAGTTAATACAGGAAGCAGAGATGAAGTGCTAAGGATATAGAGCTCAGAAAGGCCTAGAAAAGCACCAGAAGAGGAAACCGCACGAAGCTTGGGCGACCTACAGGAGGCTTGGGCGTGGACAAATCAATGCCCGCCGCCCGGGCGTCGGACACCCGAAGCCCGGGCAAAATTGATGGCTCAAGCCTTATAGAAATCGACGTCCACCGCCCGGGCGGCCAAATGGGGCGCCCGATCGGCGTGCGTTGCTGATCCGGCCCAATTTTTGCTTTGTTTCGACTCTTTTGGACCGGGCCCTGTTTCTACTCTTTTCCAACTTTATTTAAAGGACCCAGGCGCTCTAGGTTTTGTATCTCTGGATAGAGCAACACAACAACACACTCTTTTACTCTCTAAAGGCGGATTTGGAGGCGAAAGCTTCCTTTTCTACTCTTAGGGTTTTATATCTCATGCTTTTCCATTGTACATCTAGTTTCTCCATGTCTATGCGGAACTAAACTCTATTTGTTGTTGGGGAATGATGTAACCTTGTGAACTCTCATGTATTTGAATTTATTCTTTATCATATATGCTTTATTCATTAATTTTTAGGGAATTCATGTGTTTTAATGCTTGCTCTATTTAACTCATTTAGTTGCATGATTTATGAATTGCATGAGTGACAGAAGGTTCCTTACAATTCAGGTTCTTGTTGAATTCTCCCAAGGGTAATATTTCTCAAGAATGAGGGTATGAGTACTTGGTCGTCTCAAGCTCTTGATCTTCAGACTTAATTTTCTACGAACGTTAGGAATTGCACGAACTAGGAATTAAGGCAGGCTTATTGCGCAGAGGGATTGAGTTCTAAGTACTTTAGTGAGTGACGTTAACATTAATGCATAAAGAGGAATTCTTATATACATGAGAGGGAACCTGGTGAAATCTAACTCCAACAACATATTCATCTCATATTAAACGACATTCGTTCATCTTTGTGTTACTCTACTATTGCATTCATATTTTATTTTATGTTTTTGCATCGCAAACCAATGATATCGTTTATTTTAAGTCTTAATTAATTAATTTAACACACGACTGTTTAGTGTCGAGAGTCCTCTGGGATATGATACTTGGTCTTACCATTTTATATTACTTGTGTGATTTAGTACACTTGCCAATCTGTCAACAAGTTTTTGGCGCCGTTGTCGGGGACTCACGGTTTAAACTATTCTATTTGTGTGATTCTTAATTAATTTTGACTTTATTTTATTTTACTTTATTTGATTTTACTTTATTTTATTTTATTTGATTTTATCTTTTATTTTATTTATATTTTTGTGCTAAGAATATTCTCTAGGTTTTTTTTTGGTTTATGCAGGATACAGTTAGGACTCGAAGCACCAAAAGTTCTGAACCTCTTCTTGAAGGACTTGAGACTAGTAAAAGACCACGGAGAAAGACACTATCTAGAGGTCCTTCTCTAGAACGAATTTCACAGGTCCTACAATCTGATCAGGAAAGCATGGAGAACAGTGAAGGCAGGCATACTTTGGCAGATTATGCAACTGTTGTTGGCCCTTACCGTTTTCACAGCATTGCAAAGCCAACGGTCAACGCCACAAGCATGGAGCTGAAGCCTGCGTTGATCCATCTAGTAAAAAGTAACCAGTTCAATGGATTGTCCAATGAAAGTCCATATGAGCATCTGACCACTTTTAATGAGATTTGCAACACTGTGCAGCTGAATGGAGTGCTAGATGATGTTATAAGACTGAGTTTGTTTCCTTTTTCACTGGGAGGAAACACTAAACTATGGCTAAACTCTTTGCCTGAAAACAACTTTACTAGGTGGGAAGATGTGGTTGCCAAATTTTTGACTAAATACTTCCCACAGTCAAAGATCAACAAAGGGAAGCAGGAAATATCTTCTTTCAACCAAGGCATGGAGGAATCATTAGGGCAAGCATGAGATAGATACAAAAGCTTGCTGAGAAAGACACCTACTCATGGTTTTGATGAAGCAACAGTAGTCATTCTTTTCCTTGGAGGTCTGTGTTCACAAACCAAATTGATGTTGGATGCCTCAATTGGAGGCAATATCAAATGCAAGACTCCAGAGGAAGCTTATGAGTTAATTGACAACATGACTACCAATGATAATGAGATGCACAATGAAAGAAAAACTTCCTCACAACCTAAGGGAGTTTTACAGCTACAGTCTTATGATGCCTTGCTTGCTCAAAATAAAATTATCACTCAACAATTGGAGATTTTGACAAAGAAACTTTCTCAACCATCAAAGGAGTGCCAGAATGTTTCACAAGTTCAACAACAACTCTATGATCCATATGGTGGTGATCATATTAATGGTCAATGTGCAGTGCCCGAGAATCTCAATGAGAATGTGAACTACATGGGCAACCAGTTCCATCCCAACAACTACAATCAAGGGTGGAAATCCCATCCAAGCACAAGACAAAGCCAATTTGGGCAAACTGGTGGACAATTCAATTGACCACCACAGCAACAACAACAATAGTGGCAACAACAACACTCTCTATCTGACAGAACTACAAAGCTTGAGTAGACCCTCCAACAATTCATGCAGGCATCTCTGTCCACTCAGAAAAGCACTGAACCTGCTATAAGAAACTTGGAGATGCATGTTGGCCAAATGGCCAAGAAATTAGAAGAGATGCCTATCAAAAGTTTTGGGGCTAATACTGAAGCTAACCCCAAAGAAGAATGTAAGGCCATTGTGAGTATGAAAGATGAGAGAGAGATGACATTTATTCTTTCACAACTTAGTGTTATGTTGCTATTTCTTTTTCTTATGTTCCAGAAAGAATAACTCTCAGCTCACCACTTGTGCAAACCATCATGCAGCTTAGTCTCTCCATATTTGAAGCACCCTATCAGGCATAAACCACAGAATCTGCTTGCTTTCATGTCCTTGTGGTTGTGGTGGAGTACTCGTATTCATGTTGAAGCAACAAATGACACTTTAAATCCTGGTGGTACACTGAATTACACAACAGGAATATGTTCAAAAAAGGTCACATATTGTCTAGGTTGTACTCCGTTTACTGGTGGTGAGAACGTATACTTGGTTATAATTTCAAATAAAAGTCCTGAAGTTTGGATGAAAAACCAACCTGTTGACAAGGACTCTGCAGTTTTGTCACTTAACCGCTCAGGGGTGCTGAAAATTGAATCTCAATGCGGGAAGCCAATAATCCTGTATTCTCCACCAAAAGCTATTTACAATACTAAGGCCACTTTGTTGGACACAGGCAACTTTGTGCTTCAACAACTTCACCCTAATGGAACAAACACTCTCTTGTGGCAGAGTTTTGATTATCCCACTGACACTTTGCTCCCCACCCAGAAGTTAGGTGTTAATCACAAAATAGGCCATCGTTGGTTAGTGGTTTCAGGGTTTACCAATGCACTTCCCTCTCCCGGTGCCTTTAGCCTTGAATGGGAACACGTTGAACGAGAATTGATCATAAGGAGACGGGGAAAAGTTTGTTGGCGAAGTGGGAAACTGAGGAACAATAGATTTGAGTACATTTCAGAGGGTGCGCAACGCAGGTTGAATTACACCCTTGTGTCTAACGGGGACGAAAACTCCTTCTCTTTCACAACTGCAAAAAATGAAGACCCTGTTCAAACGTGGACGTTATCAAATATTGGGCAGATATTGGATGGTGAAGTATATGTTGCAAGGGCTGATTTGTGTTATGGATATAACAACACTGACGGAGGTTGCCAAAGATGGCAGGATATACCCAAGTGTAGGAATCCTGGTGATGTATTTCAGAAACATACTGGTTCCGTCAGATTTAACAATTTAAGCACTCAAGAAAGTATAAGTTATGGTCACAGTGAATCTTTCTTAGGATTTGGTAAGGCCCAACGAACTTGGGAGATAACTTCTTGGGTCGAACTGCCCTGCCTACTCCAGTGGTCGGATTCAGCCTAAGGAAAACGTGATCTCCTGCATTGAACTCCAACGGCCTTCTTCTTCTATCCGCGTAGGACTTCTGTCTGCTCCGCGACGTCTTCAACCTTTCTTGAATCAATTTCACCTTCTCGGTCGTCTACTGAATAAGTTCGGGTCCCGTCAATACTTTCTCTCCTTCTTGAAACCAACATAGTGGCGTGCGACACTTCCGTCCGTAGAGAGCTTCAAAGGGAGTCATTCCAATGCTGTACTGGAAACTGTTGTTGTAGGTGAACTTCACTAAAGGCAAGACTTCATCCCAGACGCCCATGTGATTTAGGACGCATGTCCTCAGTAAGTCCTCGAGCGTCTGGATGGTTCTCTCGGATTGACCGTCCGTTTGAGGGTGATACACCGAACTCATTTGAAGTTTGCTGCCCAGCTCGCTTTGTAACGATTGCCAAAACCGATATGTGAATCTCGTGTCTCGGTCAGAGATGATGCTCGAAAGCACTCCATGCAACCGAACGATCTCTTTGATGTAGAGTTGAGCAAGAAGTGGGCGCTCTTAGTTAATCGATCTACTATAACCCAGATGGAGTCGTGATTCTTGACCGTGCGGGGTAAGTGGGTCACGAAGTCCATCGAGATGCTATCCCACTTCCATTCAGGAATTTCCAACTACTGTAGTAAACCGCTCGGCCTCTGATGTTCCGCCTTTGCACGCTGACAAGTTAGACACGATGCCACAAAACGAGCGACATCGTTCTTCAAACAGGAGAGGATGGCCAGATCCGAACAAGAGAGGACTGCCAGATTCGCACGGAAGAGGACTGTTGGACCCGAACGGGAGAGAACCGCCGAATCCGAACGTGAGAGGACGGCCGGAACCGAATGGTCTTACAGTTACAGTCAAAGGCCGAACGGTCTTACAGTCAAAACGGTCTCCCAGTCATTGGCCGAACGGTCTTAGAATTAGAATGAAGGGTGGGGAGGGAAAGGTGGATGGAAGAATCAATGCCCAGGAAAGAAGGATGGATTCTGTGAAGAGGTGGATCAGCGAACAAAAAAAGGGCCTTGTCGTTCTTGATACACCTGCAGAGGGGAGAGAGCCGTTTGAAGCATTGAAAGACATCGAAGACCATTTCCTCAAGGCTTATGATTCTGGAAAAGAGGTGATCAAAATGCTGGAAGCTAATAAAATCCAAGAAGAATGGAAGTCATTGGAGGAGGAATTGCCACCACCCAAACCTCGAGACCTGAATTGGAGGGCAGTTGCCAGAGGGTTCCCTTCATATGATTACACGATGATGAAGAGGAGCTAGGAGATCAAATTTCACGATTCCAAACTTGAGGACAAGGTTGTTTAGCAGCGGGATGTAATGATAGGATCTAATATGAGAGGTTATAATAGGTAATAGATGTAGGGGAGAGAAAACAGTTTAGGAATTAATTGCGTTAGGTAGTTAGAAGTGGGTTGCTGCTATAAGAAGGCAAGGGGGGTCTGGTAGAGAGGACAACTTTGAGTATTCTTTTGTATAGACAGGTGTTGGACCTTGTGAGGGGGATTAGGCCTCCGTTAGGGCTAAGAGGGGGATTAGGCCTCCATTAACGCTATCTGTGTACTTTCTTTCGATATCAATACATAAACCATTCTTTTTTACAGTGTGAATTCTAGATTGTGAGTGTGTGAGTGATTGTTTTAGGTAGGTTTCAAACTTAGGAACCTAACAAAAACAGAGGTCAGGACTTCAAATCTGGCAGTTTCTATTTCCTATGTGCTAGTTAAATTATAAACTAAGCATAGGGTTTGAGCCTGCATGTCTTTATGACTATGTTTGATGCTTCAAGTCAAAACTAATTTTTTTTTCACTCGCGGGATCAAACTAGAGACAAAAAGACATCTCCAGCACCCACCTAGTAACTAGGGTTAGGAATTTGTAGTCTTTGACGGATTTAGGATTCTAACTCCCTATGAAAAATCAGAATTAAGAAAAACTCACGTCTATGCTGTTTAGCACTAATGGGTAAATTTGACATTTACTGGATCAAGGAAACTATAATATAGGAAATTTCTTCATTCCACTCACAATTCATAAATCTTAAGTTTTCTACAGATTGTGTCCTTAATAAGATTTTAAAGAATCTCAACTGACCATAGGGCATTTAATTACGTAATATGGATTTTGAAATTATCATAACCAAGAAAGATTAGTTATATACAAAAAAACTTAAAACATAATAGGCCACCAGTCTGTTAATAATATTAAACTTGCAGAGAAACTAAACTTCCAGAAATAAAATCTGAAAGGGAACACATTAGTCTAAGCTGGTACTTCACAATCTTCTCATCTTTAACTCTACACTTCCTTTTTTTACCAAGTAACTGTTCTAATGAAGATTTGATAGCAGTTCATATTGAAATTAATGACTATAATTTCTGACTAAATCTAACAAAAACAAACCTTTTCTTGAAGAGGAAATTTGTGAGATACTCTAAGCATATGGTAGGATCCAGGCTCTAGTGTCTCACTTTCATTCTTACTATTTATGCATGAGTAAAGGGGAATGTTTCTACATTTAACATTCTTCCAATGACAGCAAACAAAAAATGGAGTGCTTAATTCTCTTTTTGCTTTGGAGCAATTAAAGATTGTTCTACATGATAATGACTCACTCCCAAGCCTTTCAATCTGATCCACAGGTTCGTCTATTTTGTCCATAAAAAACTCATAGTCCGTCACTTGTAAATCCAAAATGACTGTTTAGTTTAAACACATAATTCTGAGGACAGCCTAATTACCTGTGATCAAGTTAGGAACTTTTAAACACTATTTTCAAACTGTCAAGAAAAATAATTAATAAAGTCATCTCAACATCACAAAATCAACTTGTAAAAGAAATTAGATACTTGGCTACAAGTATCGACTAAACTATGAAATCAGTTGAACCCATAAATTTACAAGGGTTAGAAATGTTAAGTCTGCAAAAGGCAGTGTTTAATTTTAGTCCTTCAAAAATATATAGTCTCATTTTAGTCCCTCTTTAAGAAAATATGGACTACATATGGGACAACAAACCTCATATATTTCGTTGGGGTTCCAAGTTAAGGGAAGGTCTGGTATAACAATATCAACACCACCAGTTGCATCAACCAGATGCAGTCTTCTAGTCGATGGATCAACCTGAATAGGCAAAGCAAAAAGCCAAAAGCATGATAACCAAATTATTAGTAATCAACATTCTCCAAGAATCATTTAAATTTTTGCCGTGTCTCCTTCTTTAAAAGATCAAAGAAAATCATGTCACGTTAAAAAGAATAAAAAGAAGAACAACCATTGACAATTGTGGTTTATTCACAAGCATGGAAATGAAAGATAAATTGAACCACTAACCTTAAGGTACCCAAGCAAAACAACACCTACATCTTCACTTTGAATGATCCTCCTAAGTGATCTACCATTATATCTTGCTTCACGTGATAAAATACTGAACTGGTTGCCAATAGGCAATAATTTACAGTGATTTTCCGACTTCATAATTCTTAGCAAGGTGTGTATACAGTGACAAATGAAGATAGAGATCGGTATTACCTGTAATAAAACAGATGAAGTAATTATCCTTCAGTGGTTAATAACAAATTCTTTCTGTGAAATCATAACAGTAAAATTCTTTTTTCGGATGAAGTAAAGCCTATATGCTATATATAGACCATGTTAGATCCAAACATTACAAAGTATCATAAGAAAATTAAATATAAACACAAATAACATACCAATTTCAGAAAACTGCAATTCAGTACTCTACCACAACCATTCTAGTCATGTGTGCACAGCCACACAGGAGCACCTTGCTACCAAAGGAAAACAGTATTACCAAATTAAGGCCGAAAGTTGGTATCAACGAAATATTCAGCTGTCAATTTGTTGACGAACCTGAGTTTGAAATATTGACCAAGGGAAAAGTGAACTAGCATACATCTGAACTAGCCCTTCTTTCTGTTAAAACCTTGCATAATTAAATTCATTAGAAATGGAATAGATCAAAGAGCTTCAGCCAAAGTAAGAACACCTTAAAATCAAAGGAAGAAGATTACATGTTTTGATCCCAAAATCTCCTTGTCAGATAAGATACCATCAAACTTTTTCCGGAAGCTTGAGACAAGAAGTAATACCCTGCCACGAAAAAGGAATGACATATATTCCAGCAATCTTTAAAACTCTTAAGTTCCAAATCAATTGCAGTAAAAGTAAATCAAATTATTTAATACCAGAGTCTTGCAGAAAATGGTAACGACTGAATGAACTTCCCTAGCATACCGGCAGAAGGAAAAACTACATTACACCTGCAATACTAAACTGAATCATGACTTTTCTGCAAAGAATATGATTATGCAAATAGACTTATCAAATAGGTCAGAAACATTTAAGGAACAACTTGTGCATAATTGTTAAAGAAATCAATTGCTTTTCTTGGCTGCTTTCTTGAGAGAGCTTTTGAAAAATATGCAGCTAATATTGTATCATGCAAAACGTACAACAATTCAGAACATGACCATGCATATTTCAGTATTTCAGTCACATGCAGTTGCTTGCATTAGCCCAAGCTCAACTTCTTCAGACTGTCGTACTTTAAGCATTTATGCAATGTCAATTTGAACAGAACACAAGCAAGCACAGTTATAGTAGCAATACATACACAGTTTGGCACGGGGAGAAGGATTGCACAATAATGCTGGTCTTGATGCAGGCCCCAAGAATAATTATTTTTGTCCACGAAAAGTGCGGATTTACAATATGCACATTTCTTACAGATAACTGCAAACGGTAATGATTTTTGGTGTCAAAACTTAAAACTCAAAATGGGTCACAGATTATATAGGTCACGTGTTCAATTTGTAAGCACCCCAATGTAAAACATTTTTACACGGACATTTAAGATTAATTCACCCTGTTGCCACATCATACTAATGAATGAGATGTGATAAATGAGCACATCCTATTGGAAAAAAATGTGTTCTTCAACATGGTGCTACATTTACAACCCAATAGATACCTCAGGAGGTGAAATTTATCCTGACAGTGAGAAAAAGATCTGTGTTCTTCAATATGGTGCTACATTCACAATCCGAAAGATATCTCAGCTCAAGAAAACAGAAAATTTGCTTCACTTACAATGGAGCCAACTCTCAGACCATGCATCGAGGTATGCAGTTGATCAGTTAAAAGAAGCCACACATCATGGTCCAACTCCAGAACAATCCCTTGCATGTACGCACCTTTAACTACACCAATATAAGAACCACATTCACCCTTTCCCTTGATCTCACTCTTCAGGCTTGGCATGCATTTCTCCGAACAAGACCCAACATGCAGAACCGACTCATCTTTAGTCACATACATCTCTCGAGACTCCTCCTTCGTCAGGTAAACTAGCTTCTTCTTCAAACCAGACACCACAACGCGTTCGTCAATTAGCTTGGTGATTGCAGGGTGCCAAGAGGAAGCACTGCCACAAAAATACACAATCTCCATTTTGGTAAAAGAGTGTCCCTTCCTACTCTCATTCAATTTGCCAATCAAAACCTCCTTGGAACAACAAAACCTACACTCACAACACACCAATTGCACTGAAAACCCTGGCAGGTTCACCTTAGAGCTTGAATTCAAGCCAGAGGTACTAGCCGCCATGGTGCACTGCACGACAAAGAGGGGACCAACGGACTCCACCACACCGTGGAGGCTTTCTGGCACCGGATTGTCGGACACAATTCGGCGCCAGCGGAAGCGAATCCACAGCGTTGGACCCTTGGTTGGTGCCGGAGAAGCGCCAATTGATAATCTCTAGTAGGCCGTGGGCGACATCGCAGCCGTGGCGCTTGAAGGGAATGAAATTCCAGGCGGTGACGCGTATTTCCATGTTCAGAGCGGCGGGGCGGAAACGGAGGAGGTCGCAGCAGAGGGTAGCGGAGGCGTCGGAGAAGCGGAGGCATGAGCAGGGAGGGGAGAGGGCGGGGAGGGTTAGGGTTCCGACGAGGACGGTTGAGCGGGGAAGAGCTGTAAGGACACAGCAGGTGGTGGAGTGATGCGGCGGGGGCGTGGAAGAGAAGACGGAATGGGCAGTGGCAGTGAGAGGGCGAGGAGACTGAAGGAGTTCCGCTAGAGTCGTCACCGTAGCGTTTGCGTCGTCCATTGTGGGGAAAGATAGATAGATGGAAATTTTGTCGTGTTCTTTTTTATTTTTAATTGAGTCCTAATTTTGTGAAAATTGCAATAAGTGGGTCTCTTCCGTTAAATTGGGTTCCAACGGCGTTAGTATGTGGTTGACGTGGCACGCTGGACTCAGTTTCTTAATTGACGTGGCACGCTGGACTGAGTTTTTTAATTCATGTGGTTGAATGATGTGCATTTGGGTAATTTTAAAATTAAAAACTTGGTAAAATGTGGGAGAAAAGTTGAAGGAAGAGAACTTTGTATAAATCCATGCCTGAATCCCTAATAAAAGGGTATATTTTCATGTTGTTCTTCTTCGAAGGTAGATAACTTTGTTGTGCTTGAAGATGGCCCATCCCTGTTCGTCTTCGTCATGCAGTGGGTGGGGGAAGCAAGATGGTAATGTGGTCTGTGGTGGTGGTCGAGGATGATCTAGCAGTGGTGGTCCGTTTTGCTATTGTGGGAATGAAATGTGTTGTCAGAACTGCGAGAACAACTAAGAGTAGAGGCAAACAATTTTGAGGCTGCCCTAAGTTCAAGGTACGGTTTTTTTGGTTGTTTTTTTTTTAAGTTGGAGGCTACCCTAATTGGTGTTTTCTTCTCACAGAATGGCGGTGAAGATGGTGGTTGCAATTACTTCAGATGGTGTGCTGATGATGGGGTTGTGGAAAGGGAAACAAGTGTAAAGTGTGAAGGCAAGACTGAGTCTTTCTTGAACAGAGAAGAAATGGAAGGTGGATGGAAGATTATAAGTGATTTGGACTTGTTAGTGAAGAAATTGGAAAATAGGCTTAACGTGTTCTTAGGGATTGTTTGTGTTCTTTGTCTGATGAACATTATTGTAGTTACATTAGTGGTCTTTCGTTCATAGGAGTGTTTTCATTGTAATTATGATGGAATATACTTAGGATGCAATGAACCAAAGTTAGTTTGACTTGAAAAGTTTGTAACTTTTGGTAAGGAAGTAATTCAAAGTATTGTTTGTAAGTTTTGGCCAAAATACTATTCGTAAAGAACTGTGAATTGATAAGCACAAGCATATGACGTGATTTCATAGTGAACTAATAAGCACAAGCATGGTTGGGAAAATATATCATTAAAAGTACATGTATAAATTACATAAACTTGATAAAGAATTAAACAATGATGTAAATATGAGCCCTCAAAACACTGGTTGGGCAAATATATCAAACACACCAAAATAACCATTAAACCAGAATTTTCCATGTGTTTTCAAAAGCAGAAGCAGAATAACACTGATTGGATGACAAAAGCATAATCTTCCATGTTTTTCCTACTTGTACTGTTTTTTCCTACACAATGTTTTGTAGCCTTAAACTATTAAAAAAGTGCATTCCTATAGTGTACTAGGCTTGAGGTTGAGTCTGATGTGCTATTTCAGATTGTTGAGTGGATAGAGTTTGTTCGTCACAATGCACAGGTCCTTCTTGGGTTGTTGATGGGCAACGACTTCTGTTATGGCAATGTTCCCTACATATGCCACATCTTTTCTGCAACCCAGATTTGGTCATTCTTGAATCATCCTTCCTCATTTCCCATTGCTCTAGTCTTCGTTTTCTTTTTGGTCTTCCAGGTAATACTCTTTTGTGTGGAGGAGACACATCAGGATTTGGAGTAATGATCCACATGTTGGCTCCATTTATGGGATATATAATTGATGAATATGTCTCCTCATATCTGGACTTCATGTAGCAAGAATCAATAAATTGTTCTCCATCAATGTTGAGGAACTTCATTGCAGCCAATGAATGACAGTAGGGAATTTCAGTGATCATCCAAGTTCTGCATGTGCATGAGGAGTCATCTATGTTGACTACGAACTTATCTCCACTGTTAGACATGTGACGAACTTCAAATAGCTTGTTGCCTGACCAACTGTGTAAAAGAAGACAACAATAATTATGAACCACAGTAGTAAATTAACATAACAAACAAGTCATTAATTGAATTTACCTAGCAATCCAATTTTTAGTTAACTAAGATTCCTTTCTAAATCTAGATTGGATCTTGGGACAAATGGATCCCGTAAATGATGATATGTTGGACCTATTCTTGGCCCATCTTTGCATGATGTAAAGTCGTATATCCTCCAACAAGGTAATTATGGGTTTACTCTTGGTAGTTACGAGGACACTATCGAAGCCCTCACTCATATTGTTAACTAAGGTGTCACATTTAGTTCTTGAAGTGAACCTTGATCTTGACCAATACCTACAACAAATAATAAAATAATTATTAACATTATATGAATAACCATAATATTGTTGTAGCTTTGAAGACTAACCTTGGAGGGATGACAATCAAATGTTTATAAGCATCTTGATGCACAAATTTATGATCACCAAAATATGATGTCACAAACTTGTTTAACAATCGGCAAGTATGACCGAATCGTTTCAAGTAATAAACTCGGTAAGACCAAGTATCGTTCTCTCAAAGGACTCACGGCCTAGTTTAGTTATGTGATTTGTTGATTAGCTAAGACTTAAGAACGAAATAATTGGATTTTAATATGCAAAAGACGAAAATAAACATGTATGCATGAGGTTGATCAATGGCTAAAGCAAAAGACAAGCACTTTCAATGAAATATATTGATGAATATGTTGTTGGGGGTCAACATATTTTAGGAATTCAACATTCAAGTCATCA